>NC_083775.1:33155403-33192903 GCF_963514075.1 Conger conger
AAACACAGAGAAACAGAGGCACTGGGAATCAAACACAAAGACACAGGCAGAGATAATCAAACACAGAGAGACAAGCACGGGGAATCAAACACAGAGAAACAGAGGCATGCGTGGGATATCAAACAGAGCCAGGCACAGAGAAACAAACACAGGGCCAGGCAGGCACAGAAAATCAAATGCAGCCAGGTACAACTAATCAAACAAAGAAAACAGAATCAAGCTTTAGCTCTGAGACAAACGGAGGAAACTCTGCTCACCCCTTCCGCTGCGTCGATGAAGAGGACAATGCCATCTGAAATCCGGATCCCTGACGTCACCTCATCTGAGAAGTTCACATGGCCTACGGACACAGACACACAGGGCATTATATTTTTGAACAGAATGATAAATTTAAATGAATTTGTATGTTTTTTTTGGACTTTTTCCGCCCACTTTTTTCTTGCAGACAAAACATCCTTGTCATTGATCCTCAGAAACCCCCGCAGAAGTGTACACACCTGGTGTGTCCATGATGTTGAAGAGGTAAGACTTGCCCCGGGAGTCGGGCAGTACCATTGTGACGGGGGTGCTCTTGATGCCGACTCCTCTCTGTGAAGAGACATACGATGTAAGACAGATGACACAGCGCGGCGATGTTACAGGTGGTTTACTGAGATATCCGACCACGGGAGCCTGCTGGGTCTTACCTCCTGCTCTGTGAAGAGGATATCTGTGTACCGGAGCTGCAACGAGGAAAACACCCATGAGTGCACTCATAATAATCACCAATACTCACCAGTATGCACTGCTAATGACCATAGTCACTAACACACTCACCAGTATACACTGCTAATGACCACACTCACTAACACACTCATCAGTACACACTGCTAGAGACCACATTCACCAACATACTCACCAGTATGCACTGCTAATTACCATATTCACTAACACACTCATCAGTACACACTGCTAGAGACCATATTCACCAACACACTCATCAGTATACACTGCTAATGACCATACTCACTAACACACTCATCAGTACACACTGCTAGAGACCACATTCACCAACATACTCACCAGTATGCACTGCTAATTACCATATTCACTAACACACTCATCAGTACACACTGCTAGAGACCATATTCACTAACACACTCACCAGTACACACTGCTGGAGACCATATTCACCAACATACTCACCAGTATGCACTGCTAATTACCATATTCACTAACACACTCATCAGTACACACTGCTAGAGACCATATTCACTAACACACTCATCAGTATGCACTGCTAATGACCATATTCACTAACACACTCACCAGTATGCACAGCAGGAGACCATATTCACCAACACACTCATCAGTACACACTGCTAATGACCATATTCACTAACACACTCATCAGTATGCACTGCTAATGACCATATTCACTAACACACTCACCAGTATACACTGCTGGAGACCATATTCACTAACACACATCAGTATACACTGCTAATGACCATATTCACTAACACACTCACCAGTATACAAGTGACAAGAAAATTGACTTTTCATGAAGTGTATTGCAGATGTTTTCAGAATTCCCGGTTCATGCCCACACATCGACACATCCTGGAGCTACAGATTCATCCCCTCTGAACTGCTTTACATCCAACCATGTGGACCTTCTAGCTTACTTGCTAGCTCTAATACCACAACTATTACTATCTCAACCTATAGACTAGCGGACAATGGGCATGCCCCTATAGCCAGGTTCCTCCTGATATTTCCTCCCATCGGGGAGTTATTTTTATTATTTTTTTTAATAGCCACTGTTCTACCCTAAGGGAGTCGTTAACCTCATACGCTATTTTGTTACTTAGGGCTGATTTTTCACAGTTTTATTCCCTTCTGTTTACTATGCGAAGCGTCTGTATGGCTACCGTGAAAAGCGCTATACAAAACAAAATGTAATAGAATTTAACGATCCTTTTTCTGATAAATAGAATACAAGTCCGGCAGGCTGTGAGACACTCACATCACTGTCGTCGCGCTTGCGGATCTCCGGGTGCGTCTGTTCGATCAGGCAGTCCACAAAGCAGGTCTAACAGGGGCAAACAACATTCATTTAGCACAGTCCAACAGGGGGAAATAAACAGACGGGTTATTCACCTCATTTCACTCCAACAGGGAAAACTGCGTGTAGCCAAGTGGCTAAGGTGCAAAATAACACTAACCCTTGAGCAAGACCCTAAACCCCGTATTGCTCCAAGGGGGGTCGTCCCCTGCTTAGTCTAATCAACTTTAAGTCACATTGGATAAAGGCATCAGCTAAATAACTAACGTAACGCAACATAAAAGGTCAACTTCGATGTTAACGGAACAGAACTGGACAGGACCGCCCTCACCTTGCCATGGTGCAGGTGCCCACACAGGGTGATGTTCCTGATCAGTTCGGGACTGTCCATCAGGTCTGCCAAGAACCTGCACACACAAGACACTAGGCTGAGTGGGGTGTCATACAATAAATCATGCAATGCTGATGAAATGATACAAAATAATCAAAATAAAAGACAGTGAGTGGAAAACCGTGCTAAATGTAACACTGAGCAGTTCGAATGCTCATAGACAGGAGCCCAAGCACATGGATACTCAAATCTGGCCCTCAAATCCAAATCCGGCCCTGGTTTTCTTTTCTCCCAGGTAATCAACTGAACCATTAGTCCCGATTAGCCAGACTGTCTTCACACCTGACTCCCAGGTAAAGGGAGGGAGGTAAACCAGCAAATATTGACCATTTCAGCTCAATCAACGGCAACAACTTCACAACACCAAACATCGGTACAGCTGATACATCAGTCCACCACTGCAGAGTATCCACCCCGCCACCAGGCGGAGCCGGTGAGACACGGGGCACTCACTCCATGTCGTAGACCGTGGCAGGCAGCTCCTGCTCCATCAGGGTGAACTGCTTGGTCTTCACGGGCTTAATGATGGGCTCTGAGACAGAGAGGAAAGAGAGGAAACAATCATGGGTAGGCTATTCTGGGCGGCCCGTAGCGTAGTGGTTACGGTACATGACTGGCAGCCGCAAGGTCGGTGGTTCGATCCCCGGTGTAGCCACGATGAGATCCCCACAGTCGTTGGGCCCTTGAGCAAGGCCCTTAACCCTGCATTGCTCAAGGGGAGGATTATCTCCTGCTCAGTCTAATCAACTGTAAGTCGCTTTGGATAAAAGCGTCAGCCAAACGTAATGTTATGTAATGTAATGGTCCTGGAGGGCCGGTGTGTATGCAGGCTTTTGTTTCCACCAATTGTAATAATTGTAATTCCACCAATTACCCTGGCAAAATGAGCTTATTGGCTGCACATCCAGCGCCAACACCGGTTCACTTGTATAATGTCTTGAGCAGTCATTTGTATATGCGGCAGCTACAACTACAGTGTCCTCAAGATGGTATTGTGCTCAAGTACAGGAGTGAACCAACACCATTTCTAAATGGTGAAAACGAAATGAAGGTAACCGGTGGGAACAGAAAGCAGCTGGCAGACCGGCCCTGCGGGACCGGAGCAGGGCCCCCGCGGCGCGGGGCCTGACCTGTGAGCGGCTGCGTGTCCTCTTCCTGGACGATGGTCTCCACCTCCGGCCCGTACACTTCCTCCGCCGTCGGGTAGTACTTCTTGTCCTCGTGCAGCACCACCTCCATCCCCGGGGCGTCGTCGTCTGCGTCTGCCGGCTCTTCGTCTTCGTCTTCATCGGCCTGGGCAAACACGGACCGTGGGGTGTTACGAGGACACGGTGCGCTACCGTTCAGAAAGGTCTTAAGACAACCGCTGCCATTACGGGAGAATTACACTACAAAATCCATGAATTTGGTGAAATTGTATTTGTACAGCAAGTTTTACAAAGAGCATTGTCACAATAGCCAGGCCTGAGCCCCCAAAAGCACTCCTAGAGCAACAGTGACAAAGAGAAGCGCCCTGGCAGGTAAAAGGAGGAAACCCAAGCAGACCTGGGTCAAATGCATAATAGTTCTGGAGTCAAATCCTTTCCTTCACTTTACTGAGCTTGCCTGGAGTAGGGGAGCTTGCAAAAAAGTGCAAACCCTGCCTTCTGATCCTCCTGGTTGGCTCAATTACACCAGGCAAGATCAATTGAGCACAGAAAAGTATTTGAATCTAAATCAATGATGTATTTGATCCAGGTCTGACTCAGAGGACGGGGGGCATCTGCTGCTGGTTGGCAGGCATAAAGCAATGGGGCTAGCATATGACTGCTCTATTTAAAAGGGTAAGACTACTTTTGAAAAGCAATGTTGACTGAGGAAACATCTGCCAGACCTTCAGAGATACGGGCGGCCAGTAGCATAGTGGTTAAGGTACATGACTGGGACATGCAAGGTCGGCGGTTCGATCCCCAGTGTAGCCACAATAAGAGCCGTTGGGTACTTGCGCAAGGCCCTTAACCCTGCTCAGTCTAAATTTAGATAAAATTGGACATGTAATGTAATGGGTGCTTCAGGGATAAGGCTTGCGAATATACCTCATCTGCATCATGGTCATCCGGCCCCAGATCGTCATCATCGTCTGAGTCCAACTCTGGGCCGATGTAGTTCCCAAACTCATCGTACAAATCCGTCTCCATGGTGAGAAGGCCTGAACGCTAGAGAGAAAAGCACAGTTATGACATGACGGTGAATATCTTCATAACGTCCCCCCGAGTCCACAATCATTTTTTTCTCAAATATCGAGGCATATCGAATATTGTTAAAAATTATATTTATGCACAAACAAGTCTTTGCAACCTCCAACTCCCAAGAGCTTACTTAATAATAGGGATTACAGAATTATATACACTGGCATTGATTGAACACGAAAATAGATTTTGTCTGCCTTTATATTCTCCCAGCACATACAATCACAACGCTGATTAACACCAACAAGCCAAACTGAGTGTCATCTCAAATCTTCCCATTAATTTCTGAAGCATATAAACATTTCTAAGGCACTTAAGAACTACACAAAATGTGTAATATACACAATCAGTGCCAAAACTCCTATTTCTACATATATAAAACATAATAAATGTCATAAAGGCTAACATCCAAAATAAAAGGGAAATAATGTGTCAAAGGGTAAAACTAAATAAAAATGATTTCAGCCAAACTCTTAAAGCTTTTTAATAAGAATGTTTTGAGTGCAGGTCCTGGGAGATGGTCAGCCAACACCAATCACTTAAGTTTATGCTGCTGAATCCACACACCTTGTTCTCAAGGCAATAATTGAAAGGAAACTGCAAAAACATATTGAGACTGCAGATAGTGTGTGTGTGTGTGTGTGTGTGTGTGTGTGTGTGTGTGTGTGTGTGTGTGTGTGTGTGTGTGTGTGTGTGTGTGTGTGTGTGTGTGTGTGTGTGTGTGTCCAGGTCTGGGGGTTCCAGTCTCATCCGTCAAGGGCTGGTGTGGGTGCAGGCTGGCGTTTTAGGCACGCACCATCACAACAGATTCAACGAGTTAACTAATCGTTGTCTTCAATCAAACCTCGTTAAGTAGAATCAGGTGTCTTAGTGCTGGGCTAGAACAAAAGCATGCATCCACAACTGCCCGTTTTGGATTAAACTGAACAGCCCTGCTTAGAGAATCAACTCCACAGTTGGGAGGCTGCATAACCTGATTTTAAGGTGAGACTGACAATAGAGCAATGCTTGTTACAGAGTTAGCGAATGTTACTTTGAATGAAATTAAAATTACTTTTGTAATTTTAATGTCATAGTAAAATAGAATATTATTTTACTATAGTAAAATTGAATATTCAGAATTATTACGGCCTTTCCTGTACAAAACATACAGATTCAACAAACCCCACATTGATACTGACCACAGCGCAAAAATGGGGCCTACCTTGGTAGCTAGATATTTTAGAGGCTTGCGTCAACTAACTTATTGCTAAAATGCTGTATACTCATGGACGAATTACTCCCGTCATAACTCGCCAGCTTATATTTCCAGAACCAGTTCACTTGTTGGCTAGCCAGCTAACATTTCATGTTGTCAATGAATGGAAAGGTAGCCAGCAGCAGCCATGCACGATTGAATTTAGCTAACCGGAGCTAGCGCGCCATCCACAAGCTTATCTCCGTAGTTGCATATTTTCCACTGGTATTGTAAACAACCCATGATCAAGCTTACCTCTGTTTTCGAAACAAAGAATCCGGTGGTCTAGATCGTCTAAATGTTTATTTCTTTTAGAAAATCTTAACTCGCGTGTCGGCAGTGTCGTTTCAGCACTGTTTCCAAACCTTGCACAGGAGAGGACCGCAAACGCATTTCGTACGTAGATGACAAAATTAGGGTGTCCCTCGTATTGCCTGATTTAAAAGAGGCCCATGGATTTTCTAAAACATGCACAGTTTAAAAAGCCACAAAAATAACACTAACTGAGTATTTTAATAACTAATTAATTCCATTAAAGCAATTAATTCACGCGATAAATCTAACTTTTTTGTGAAAAAGAAACGGGCAGTCGTGGTTCGCGTTCCTCGCGCGCAACTAATGGCAGTTGAGCGGGGCAAATAGGCTACAGGTTAGTTACTTTTAATAACGCTTTCTGTAATGACATCAGCCAAACATACATAATGCTGTAAAGTAGTGCAAATAGTATTCTCATGTTTTAGACCTTGATTCATTTTAATGAATGTTACATGCAATACAAATTACACACATCAACACAATAAGAGCATCATTAACCTGACCTATCGGAGATGTGATGAAGCTGGACCTTAAACATGCAGAATTTAAAGTGATCTGTTGAAAGTAAAATGTGTTCACAGCGATGGCTGACCGTGTTCAGAGCTGAGATGCTACATGTTGCCATCACAACAAACCGTGGTGTCAAGTACCAAAATGAGACATTCAAGCACCGCCACCGCCATTTCGGTACAAATCACCGAAATTATGGATGTCATTGTCAGTGACTACATTCCCCAGATACAGAAGCAAGCTGTATTGCATTTCTTTCCATCAAGCCTGACAGTTTGACTGTCATAAACAAACTATAAAAACCTAGTCTGGTTAAAGCTGGGGGTGCTGCAACAGATAATGCATTAATTTTGACATTGTCATTTGTCTAGGTATACCCAGCTGAAATCAAATGCTCCTAACCCCTAAATGCTCCTGATGAGCTGGTTGGTGCCTAGCATGTCAGCCAATCGCCGTAGGTGTGCGAGTGCCTGTATGCATGGGTGAATGAGGAGCATCAGTTGTACAGCGCTTTGGATAAAGGCGCTATATAAATGCCAACTATTTCCCATTTATAGTCCTGACCTGATCACATAAATCACAGAGGGCACTTCACACAGAGTGAAATGGAATGTGAAGTACCAGGTTCCCTGTGGTTCCGAAGACGCCACGCCCTCCTGTGAGGGCACACAGGCACTGGAGGTACAGCAAGTTGCCGGCACGTCTGTGCCTTGTTCAAGTTCGGGTGGACTTGGAGTCAGCTCTGCCCAAGTACAGAGTGTTCTCACTGGATGACACATGCCTAGGAGGCAATAGTTCCTCAAACATGGCAGAGGATTATGGTCTTGTAGAAGGCAAGTAGGCAGTAGCGGGATCGAACGCAATCAACAAAATGGCAGCACTAACGAACGCCAACGAAAAATGCGTTGCTCTACCAAGGGCATGATGGACTCCGTCTACAGCAGGGGTGCACTGCAAGGGTTGATCCGCTTCAGGATTTTGTGCCAACTTCTGCTCTTAATTATTTAATTAGCTAAATAATAAATGAAGGTAAATGGTTGGAACAAAAACCAGCTTGCCAGACCGGCCCTCCAGGACCGGAGTTGTGTACCCATGGCCTACAGGCTAAATTATGCCACATACCTGGAAAGGTTACTGACAGGATGTGTAGAAATGCAGAGAATTCAGTATTCGGCCTGCAGCGTAGTGGTTAAGGTACATGACTGGGTTGCGCAAGGTCAGTGGTTCGATCCCCGGTGTAGCCACAATAAGATCCACACAGCCGTTGAGCACTGCGTTGCTCCAGGATTGTGTCCTGCTTAGTCTAATCAACTTTATATCGCTCTGGATAAGAGTGTCTGCCAAATGCCTTTACATTACATTAATTATTCTCGTGAGATGTGTGTGAAGTACACAGCCCAACAATGCTACTGAACTCCAGGCATTTATATAGCGCCTTTATCCAAAGCGCTGTACAATTGATGCTTCTCCATTCACCCATTCATACACACACTCACACACTCACACACTGGCGGCGATTGGCTGCCATGCAAGGCCCTGACCAGCTCGACAGGAGCATTTGGGGGTTAGGTGTCTTGCTCAGGGATGCTTCGAAACAGCCCGGGCGGGGGATTGAACCGGCAACCCTCCGACTGCCAGACGACTGCTCTTACTGCCTGAGCCATGTCGCCCTCTGCAGACTGTAGTGCATTCGTTCCATCCAAGTGCTACGCCTCCTGATTTCACTAATTATTTTACCTCCTTAGTTCTGGAAGTATGCTCATTAGTGAAATTGGCGGTAGTGCATGGCTGGAGGAAATGCCTGCTGAGGCCTGCATTGTGGCTTGCAGGACCTGGAGTTCAGTCGCCATGCTTGACACACTAATTATGTCAGTCTTCAATAACCCAGAGGTGGGAAGTCCAAGAGTTAAAATTCCAGCCATGAACTCAGCCAGTGATTTCACAAATTAGTTCTACTTTCCTCCCTGAAAATATGAATGTGTGAATTCACAAATCCAGGTGATTGGAACAAACTTTTCCCATCTTTTCTGAGCCTGGTTTTCCCACATCTGTGCATCTGTGCAGTACATCAGTCATATGATATCTCAAAAAAGTTCATCCTAATAAATGAAAAATGTCAATTCTATTTAATGTGAATGTAAAGTCATTATTTTTTCTTTGTTCAATACAGATGATGCTCAGACCAGGCTAGATAGAATTGGTAGTGTGCATATCTATTAAGTTTGCAAGTGTCTGTATCTAAAGTAATGGCATTAACAGCAAATAGGAGGTGGACTCCATCATTCTTCACCAATTAGGCAGCCATTACAGTTTTCTACTTATTGATGTAGGTTGAGCTATTGAATCACATGAACCACTAGATTAATAACTAAAAATGATTCATTATTAAGAGGGTGCTAAAGACACACAAGTAAAATAATGACATGTAAGCTTGCGCTCAAGTAAAATCATCAAGTATCTCTTTGTAATTATGTTTAGGAGGCGAACACCATTTTATGAAGCAGGTTAGGAGGTAAATGCAGTTTTCTAGAAAGTAATAATCCAAAATTAACAATTGTTTCTTATATAATGTTACAATGAAGAAAATGACAAAAACACCAGTTTTCCATGGCTTTATATTCCCGTTGATAATAAGAACAAATGTGTACACAAATAGTTTCACATTTTAAAAGACATTGATAACACTTGTACAATTCTTTAAAATGTAGCATTGTCAAAAAGGAGGCTAATTATCTAATGTGAGTCGATTTACTTTTAGACACCAATTTCTTATTGCTAGTCACAAGGACATACTGTTACGGTAAAACGTACACACACGAAGAAATGGTTACGAGGTTAAAACGCAAACAACGGAATCAGACTCGTGCAGCCCCGTTGTGTCAAGTTATGTCAACTTGAATCATAAAATTAGCCCATATCCCGTGCATGTTCCATTCTTTGATCTGAATGTAATGGCTGCTACCAGACAGCAGGTGGCGACTGGCGACAATTAAATTCGTTATGCCACCACTGCGCTCATATTAACCTGACCATGCAGTTAATTATGTTAACAAGACACACTTTGTGAAAATGTTTGGGGAGTCCCCAAAGTCTCAATTTCATAATAGCTTTGAAGCTATACTAGAAGAGTCGGCCTATTTAACGGGATCAAATGAGCAGAATAGGCACAGTTGGCCTGAGGCGGAACAGATCTTTCCTAAGATTACTTGCAACTTCCCCCCTAACAAAGCTCTACCATTCGGCCATTCATTCAGAACAATCACTACGTATAATATAAGAGCATGCACTATCTATCTGCTGGCCTTGCTGATTACCTGTGGAGCATTTCAAGTTCATTGAGGTCACCGATACTTTTAGCACTGAATTTGATGGCGATTTTTGTACGGACCATTCAGGCTTCGAGTTCTGAGACGCCGTGTAGCTCGGCGAGTTGTCATTTCTCAGCGAGTGGTTGCCTGAGTAGCCAGGAGAATGGCCAGAAAAGGGCTGTAAACAGTGTGGAACAGATAGTGAATAACAGTTTAGTCTCTATTGTTGTGCTGAACTTTGATCCAGGCCGGAGCCACCATGTCCAGGTCCATCTTCAGTGTACTGGAAGTGTGAGGAGACGCTCTAGACATGGGTGCTGGGGTCAAACTGTAGGAGAAGGTGGTCTTGATCAACTGGCTGGGAATGGGAGATCCCACTATTGGCCTGCCTGGGGACATGGTTGGGTCCTGCGAGCACGTGGGTGTTTGGGTTTGTGTTTATGAATGAGTGTGTGGGAGTGTGTGTGCGTGCGTGCACGCGTACGCAGGTGCGATACTATCTATATTTACTGTACAGCCACATGTCTATATGCTGATGATTATCTTCTAGAAATAGCTGAAAGTTCTACCGCTTGTCTATACGAGGTATTCTCTGTATACCTGTTCCATGATTGTGCTTTCGCAGATGTGTGTTTAACAGACCTGGGTGAAATATGTAATGGTTTTGGATTCAAATACTTCTCTGTGCTTGATTGCTCTTCCCTGGTGCAACTGAGCGAGCTTTTTGAGGTTATTTCATAGGTTCCAATACACCAGACAAGGTCATTAAAGCTTAGGGAAAAAAGTATTTGAATCCAAAACAATCACGTATTTGATCCAGGTCTGACTGGTGTTTGCGTGTTTCTGTGTATATGTGTGTGTGTGTGTGTGTGTGTGTGTGTGTGTGTGTGTGTGTGTCTGCGTCTGTGGTCATGTGTGTGTGGGTTTGTGTGTGCCTGTGTTCACGTGTGTCTCTGCTTGTGTGTGTGTGTGTGTGTGTGTGTGTGTGTGTGCGTGGGTATGTATGTCTGTGCTTGTCTCTCTGTGTCTGTGTGTGTCTCTGTGTGTGTGTGTGTGTGTGTGTGTGTGTGTGTGTCAGCGTCAGCGGGGGTCAGGGGCCGGCTCCACCTCCATCCCTCACCGCTCCTCCTCCAGCCTCTGCAGCCGAGCCACCACGTCCTCCCCGCTCTCCCACGGCACCACCGCCGCCCGGAGGTCCTCGGGCCGCGTGGCCCGCAGCTCGCCGATGAGCCTGTGCATGGGGTACTCCCTGCGCGGGAACGCCGTGTCCCGCGCGCCCAGCACCAGCGAGGGGCAGAAGTCGTTGGCGCCGTCGCCCACGTAGAACACCCTCTGGAAGGGCCGGCCTCGCTCCGCGGCCCGGCGCGCCAGGTACTCGCGCACCACGGCCTGCTTGCACATGTTCTCCGGGCACCGGGGGCAGCCGTGCGAGTGGAAGGGCCCCAGCCGCAGCTGGCCCTTCCCGTCGAACGCCGCCGGGTTGGTGAAGATCTTGGCGAAGAGCTGCCGGGCGCCCGCCTTACGCAGCCAGGCCTCGATGAAGTACATGTTGGCGTCGGACACCAGGACGATCTCGAAGTCCTGCGCGCGGGAGCGCAGGTACTGGAAGAGGGCCATGACGCCCGGCGAGGCCGGGATCTTCTCGATGACGGAGCGGATGGCCCCCTCGGACACGCCCTGCTCGGCCATGTAGGCCAGCACGCGCTGCATGTACTCGTTGTAGTGGCCCGGCCTGTAGGTGTCCTTCAGCCAGCCCGGAAGCTTCTGCCCCGGGGCGGCCTGCACCACCACGTCGTCGCTGCTCTCGTCCACGATGGTCTCGTCGAAGTCGAAGAAGATGAGGAAACGCCTGTCGGGAGGGGGCGAGGAGGAGGTTTGGGCGGCGGCCATATTTCTCGGGCCCCGGGGCTTCTCCGCCTCCTCGCCTGGAGGAAGGGGCGGGAGAAAACAGCAGTTGAACACAGAGTCTTTCATGATTGGCCGGCCTCAGCTCTTAAGGACCCGAGTGACAGACACACTCCTCTCCACCTCCTCCCTCTCTCCGGTTCCTTCTCTCCTCCACTCCCCCCTTGCTTCAGTACACTGAGGGGGTGAGGGGGGCGACACACACACGGCGATGATTCTGGGAAATGCTTGTTTACAAAAGGAGGAGTATAGGGAGAAGGTCAGATAAAGTTAGATGGTGGAAACAGGAGAAAAAGAATAGATATGAGAGAAACAACAAAGACAAGTCGTTTAGAATGGGTTTTCAAGAAGTTTGCTGCTGACCCATTCATCAATTTTTAATTGCTACATTTAACTACGTTTTTCTAGGAGATTTTGTGCAATGTGTGCACTGCAGTTATCGAAACTGAGAGACGGCCATTGCAGTGTGTCTTGAAATTATTTTGATAATAATTTGATTACTTAAATTCCTAACGTATGTTTCTAAACTAACGTCTGATCAAATTCCAGACTGCAATCATTGTTTTTCAGAGTAGTTTTTCGCATTATTTTCGCTGGTCAAAGGATTTACGACAGTATACAAGAGCAACCACTAATTGGACAAACTATTGTTTAATGTTTGAAGGTGTAACGTCGTTTACATTTCCGTTGAAAGGCGTGTTATGGTAGGATTACAGTCAGTGCAAGTTAACTTGCATGCCAGGTTACTTGGCACCGTCAAGAAAATACTTCTTGTGAGGTATAACTTAGGTAACGTTAGCCAGTTCTGCGGGCGTAACCTGTATCTCTCCAACCATTGATAAAAAGCCCGCAGTTGTGCGTTGCTAGGCACCAAGCATGGTTGTTTTCAGGTAGATGTGGTTGCCATGCTGGTGACGTCACTTCTGAGAATTGGCGATGAATTCTGAAGCCTTATTAGTTAGTGATAGGTGTTGCACGAATATAAATCAAACGTTATGTTGCCTGACCTGTGACAGATGAGCGTGCAACAATCAATATTTTGAATGAATTTAGCTTGATAAATATATTTACAATGTCCGATGAATAGGCTATAGTCTCTTAGACGGAATAAACAGCCTATCCACGCTAATATTGTAGGCTCATTCATGGAAAATTCTGAAATGCATTCATTTAAATGCCACAGTTATATCATTCATGAATTTCCTTGTTTGCAGCGCGTCTTGATAGCCTACATTCTGATGAAAATTTAAACAATTCTAGGCTAACAGCTGGTGTCCCAGCTACAGGGTAACAAGAAACTTCCTCATCCATTCACGACCTTAAATTATAATTTAATACGTTTTTTTACGAAGCTGTCTTGTGCCACTGTGGTGGAAGGCTATGATAGTAGGTTGGAGCAGTATTTGACCTTGCCACAGCAAAAATAAAAACTTTCATCCAAATGTAACCAATAAAATGAGGCATGCTACAAATTATCCGCCGAGTTGACACGCCGTGACTTTCTTGCATGTAAACCTTGCAGCGTCGCTACAAGCCATAAACCACGAGTCGGTTTTGATTGTTTTACAATCACTTACCACAAATCAACTAAAATGCATGCCGCGTAAGGACATAGCCTGGTCATCGCTGTTGATGAGCAGAGAAGGGTGGTCTGCGGGAGGGATCTGGAATGACGTAGGCTATAGTCTTGCATTAACTTGACATCGTTTACCGATCTTTAACTTACCGTAGTGTCAACAAAGGTTCTAGGTCCACCTGTTCGGTTAATCTGTAATTAGAAGAAAACATTTACAAGTGCAAAATGCTTAACAACAGTAGCCTAGGCTACAGATAGGCTACTCTAGGCTACAGAATTACTAAACATAACGGAGGCATAGGCTCTTTATGGGCTACCTCAAAAAGCAGTCATGTAGGATTGAGCATTTTATTCAAAGGTCACTGCGGTAACCTATTTCACAATTCATTTAGCGGTGCACTGTAGTGTCACAGACTAAGCTAACGTTTGCATGTAACGTCTCCTTCGTTATCGGTAGTCCTGAAATAAAAAATAATTTAAAGGTTCTAACGCTGACGCAACAACAGCGTTTTTTCGCCTTTGTAGAAATCCACAGCGGAGCTCAGAGATGTTGGTAGGCTATCAGATCCATCAAATTGCCTTATCAAGCTTTAATCTAACATCAGTGCCCTTTCCACTGCTGCAAAAAGAGGATTAAAACAGGAAATCACCAGTGACCGTATTTATTGCCATGAACGACAGCGAAAGCACTAGGCTATGTTTGTGGTCCCAATCCAGAGATAAGTCATTCACGTTGTATTCCCTAGTCTTCCAGGTTTTCTTTCAATGCAGTCGCGATGCTCCCTGTCTTCAAGCACGTATGTTACCTCGTTTTCGGTCTGCCTGGTGAACGCACCATTCCTCGGAGGCAAGTATTTTATCCATTGGAGAAGAGGTATAATTTCATCCTGTTTTTATGGTTCTCAAAAACCACAGAAAGCGGCTACCCTAGTGACGTCCGGATCAGCCGGCCAATGACGCGTTGACATAGGCTTGTCTTTAAAGGGGACAGCATGGGACTGTAGTCGTCTAACATACAGCCTAAATGATCGTTACTGAGCACAAATATAATACAATTGCTTTGGATGCAATGTTGATTTGTGCAAGGATAAAATCTGATCAATATGATCTTAATAGTTCGGTAGAATCGCCTAACAATTAGAATGGGACAAATGTATTATTACATTATATTAATTATTAATATAATACTACTGATAATAATAATACCAATTAATATTAGGCTATAATACAATTTGAAAGTTGTAATAACGTAGCCAAAGTGATATTCCCATTAGTAGCCTAGCATAATACTTAACATCAGGCTACAGAATCCGGAACCACTGTATTCAGTAAAGTTGCTAGGCTACAGACTATTGTAAGTAACATAAAGTAAAATATAGAAAGTACATGCAGACTATGACCTTTATCAGGCAAACATTACTGTAACTAAATTCACTTGAAACACTTCAACTCATACTTCCCTTTGTCCGTTCAGCTGTGTCTGTCAACTGTTCATCTTGTGACGAGTCGACGCAGCCCATATTTCTCAAACTCAGGATAAAACCTCTAATTTCAATGACCTAGTTTTTCATTTAATTCTACCAGCATCTCTGTGACCATGAATGTAGCCTAACCCAAATGTGTCTCTTAGTAAGATAATTAATTCTAGATTACAATTTAAAAAAAGGTTTAGGTCAGGTATGGAACCAAAATGTGCATCCTTGAGAATGCATTATTCCGCTTAAGAGCCTGTGGACTTTTTGAAGTTGCAAGCTGAGAAAGAAACGTAGGTATAGGTCGAAGCGTGTTTTTTATTTTTTATTTTATCAACATAAGTAGATTGAGTCTTTCACTGCCATCACTTACTGTGCCAGCTTTCATGGCCATATCCACTTCAAAAGTAGATCTAGCTAATGGTGGGCAGCTGGTAGCTATTTTTGGATCGGAGCGAAGTACAGACACACCATCGCTATACCTTCTGTCCGCTTACAGTCGGTCTCTCCCACTCACAGCGATGACTCAGACATAGGCTACTCTTTGCATCCAGTAAAACACCGGAGCTTATTCCGTAGTTTTGAGACTTCGACTGTATTTATAGTGAAGCATTTGCATCAATGCAGAAATACTGTTCAGGAAAATATGTGCTATAACTGAAGGCGATTTAGCCTTTGTTCATTATGGAGAGTAAAATAAGGCAGACTCACAGCCATCAAGAGAAAATTGTCTGCCAGGGAGCTATGATTGAACTAGTGTAGATCAGAGCCAGGGACCCCCCACTCGTTTTTAGGACTGCTAGAGAAACCATAGGCTATATGGTCAATGGGATCAGAAGCTGTGCTAAGATTAAGCAAAACTGAGACTCAGCATTCATTTGTATCTGCATTCAATTCACGATTAAACCCAGTGAGTCTAGTAAGTTCACAAGCTTCACAACAATGCACTAAGATTTCATGTAACATGCTTTTTTGTTGTTGTTGTTGTTGTTGTTGTTGAGGACGAAACTGTCCGACTCATATATTATGGAATAATTTACCAAGCTAGGTTTTGAAACATTTGGTAGCAGGTTGACCAGTCCATACTCAACACGGTTTGACCAGCTCAAGCAATGTTTTGAAACAACTGGTAACTGCTGGTCATAGCTGGTCATAGCTTTATACCAGGGTTTTTGAACCTTCATTCTCTTCATTTTATCAATACCTTGAGGAAAGTACTTTGTGCAACATGTCAAGAAATTACTCCAAATCATTAGTCATTGCAAAACTGCACATATAAACATAGTTATTAGTTTCTCGTCAGTCCACACCGGTCTCTCTCCCCATGCTGGGTGGAAGGCCGATAAGGAGGCAATCCCTTTATCTCTCCTTAATCACACCAGCCTCGCACTGGGCGTGTGCTGGGGGTGCGTTCTCCTCATTCTCTGGCCAGAGAAGAGCGCGTGTAGCCGCAGCTACTGCTAATTATGCGTGCGTGCATGTAGAAGAAATAAACCAGGACACGCCATGTGGTTCCGGCGATATATATTCGCAACTGGGACGGTAATGTGGTAGGAGGATGAAAGCCAAGAATCATTACCGCCCGGAAGTGAATTTTTCTATACATTTTTACATTACATTACATTACATTATTGGCATTTGGCAGACGCTCTTATCCAGAGCGACGTACAACAAAGTGCATACCCATAACCAGGGATAAGTTCGCTGAAAGACCCTAGAGGGAAGTACAATTTCAACTGCTACCTGTACAACAAAGATAAGGACAAGGGCCATTTTTTTTTTTTGAACAAACAAACAAACAGAGCAAAAGTGACCAAAGTTAACTATCCAAACACTGCTTACCTAGCCAACTAAAAATACCGATACACAAAGCAAGTCACAGAGACAACAATTAAGGTTCACAGGGAGGTAGGGAGGGATGGGGAGAGGTGCTGCTTGAAGAGGTGTGTCTTCAGCTTGCGCTTGAAGGTGGGGAGAGATTCTATAGTTCTGACCTCAACGGGGAGTTCGTTCCACCACCGTGGAGTCAGGACAGACAGTAGTCGTGAGCGTGAGCGTGAGCACTGTTGTTATAATCCTTTTTTTTTCTGCTGGCTATCCGGAGGACATAATGTCAAGACAGGAATAGACACTGGGTGATAGGTCTTGACCAAAAGAGACTTAAAAAATAAAAATAAAGAGAACATCTGACCTAATTAGAGACGAGGGTCCATCATGAAATTCTTCACTCAGGCCACAAGTCATCGTGTGAAGAAAAACCAAAATGCTTACAACTGCAAAAGCGATTTAAAATTTTAGCACATCAAACACACTTTTGTTCTAGGGGCATTTACAATAATAATAAGTGTATGGTTTTCATACATGCACAAAGTAGCACAAACAAGAAGTGCTCAGGTTTCATTCCTCATGGTACTTTTTATCAAGGCTTTCCCAAGGATTTCCCCTGTATCCTACCTTGAGAAACTTATTCTCATAAAACTTAACTTATTATGAGTTTGAGGTGTCAATTTTACAAATGTTCCTTTTCAGATAGAGCCTCTGATTAAAAAAAAAAAAAATAATAATAATAATAATAATAATGTTAGACCATACCTACCTAGAAGAATTTAGCAGAATTTTCCCTGATTGCAGCAGAATTTTCCTAAATTCACTAATCATTATTATTAGCTTGACTGCTCTCTCCAATAACTCTGGGAACTTCGAAGCAGTACTATCCCACATTTGTCCCCTCATGGATTTCATAAGTGGACTTCATAGATCTAGATTTCTTGTGCACTAATACAGTTGCCTCAAGCACTGAACTAATTCAGTTAAAAGGGAACAATTCAGTGCACACCCAATTGCGCACCTGCACCCGCGCGCACGCATGCATGCGCATGCGAACACACACACACACACACACACACCTCCATGCATAAAAACAGTAGCTCAGCTCCATGCAAGGGCACATACATACATACATACATACATACACACACCTCTATGCATAAAAACAGTAGCTCAGCTCCATGTAAGGGCACATACATACACACAGAGATACACACGCACACATGCAGAAAAACAGAAGCTCAGCTCCATGCAAGGGCGCACACAGAGTGATTTATGGCTGGGCTCGAACCTGACCTACTTGGCACAGCCGAAAAGTGAAACATCTGAGAACCTCAGCCTTCAGCAGGTTGAATAAACTTGAACTCCCGGGAAAAACAGGAAGAACGCTCAGCACTGGAGCAGCTCACTCCCTGACACATCCCGCTAAGCAATAAAGAACGCGTTCCCTCCCTCACTAGTACAAGGTTCAGTGCATTATGGTTTATAAAGTAGAGCTGGTGAACTGAAGATGACTCAGCAAATATCTGTTACAATGGAGGCCCTCTCTTCTTGGAGCTGGTGTTCTTTCCGATCACTGTGGTGTGAAGGACTTTGACAGATGCGTTTCTCCGGGGCAAGTTGCCACACAAACGCCATCCTACAGCGAGGTACATTAGTTAATCTAGTAGTAGTAGTAGTAGTATGTTTGTCTTGTGAGCAGTAGAGTCTTCTGTGAGAACTCTGGAGAGGAAGTCCAGTGTTGCTGTACCATGGGGAATAGGGTCCCCACAAAGCCACTGGCCAGATGGCCCGCTGTAAAGGAAAACGGGGCAGAGGTTGAATGAACCATTGTACCTTCACAGAAACCAGAGGTCAGAATTTAGACTCCTACCCTTACAAGAATGTTCTTCTGGAATCCTACAGAACTCAAGAGGCAGCCTACAAGGGTGAGATGAAGGAATAATTCTGGAATTCTTTATGGCGAACAAACTGCAAAGCAACTCACGTTTCAACAAGAAGTTTCAACTTGTTTCAACAACACGTTGTAGATATGGTAGCTGTTGAAATGTTAGTCTTCTTTGCAGCTTGTTGGCAATTAAGCAAACATCCGTAAGCTGCAGCCATGTGCCTTCATCTCAGTTTACCCTCCAGTTTCTAAGAAGCGCTGGATCAACGTGTTATTTGGCAGATACATGGAGATCTCATTTCTGCAGCCTATCAGGCATTGCTGATCCTGCAAACGGACTGTGATGAACTGTGTGTAGTGAGTTCAGACTCAAAGACAGATTCCCCACCTCAGGGTCCCAAATTAGTTGAACGTAGGACATGCCAATACACACAAACCGGATAGCTGACCGAGTATCTTATGGTATGCTTCATTGTGTGCGGCCTTTTGATCTCTCCACCATTGTACGGTAAAACATTTTTATGTTCAGCACTGATTTGTGTTTGACCGACATATTCACTATGTTCAGCACTGATTTGTGTTTCACTGCCATATTCACTATATTCAGCATGGATTTGTGTTTGACCGACATATTCACTATGTTCAGAGTGCTTGTGCTAATAGCCCAGAACATCGACACCGAGACTTTAACAGCCACTTAATGGACCTGTGTGTGTATCAGCATATTTGCCCTGGAAATATTGGCAACACCGTTACTGGTGACTGACTTTATGGGGTTCTCGTTTGTGCTTGTGGTTCTGTAAGCACTAAAACTTTTAATATTGTATGGCACTACAGCGTTTAGTTTGCGCACAATGAAATCTAGCTTTGTGTAATGGAAATGGCTTTTATAGTGCACAAGCAAACAAACATTCATAACTCCCAATTTACACAGGAATAAAAGATGACACCAGACAAACAGGAGATAATTATGGCTACTTCTTTTTTACTTTGAAAGTTAGCAGAAAGTCTGTTAAATGTACATTATCAAAAAAGGCCCAGCATTTCCTCTCCAACTCCAAAAACATCATAAAGCTGCACAATGTGTACCAGATACTCACAAGAATAAAATACACAAGGCTACATTAAGTGGTTAAAAATACATAAAAAGTAGATCAATTTTTTTTTTTTTAAACATCTTTGAAGAATAGACCTCATTATTGTCTCAACTAGTAATGATTTTAGTAGAAAGTGTATTCTATATAACAATGAAAATAAAGGAACAGAACCATACGTTGATAAATGAAAACCCAATATAAATTTGACAGAAAAACGAATCCCGCCCAATAAGGGCTACGGAGGGAGGGGCCGCGTGAGGCAGGGAGGGGCTAGTGGGAGACTGACAGGGATTGGTCTGCGAGGAAGCATCGTCTAGAGAAGGCGTTCGCTGCCGTCCACTGAACACTTCAGCAGGACTGCCTCACAGCGGACACCAACCATCCATCCGACACAATCTGTACAACTCTGTACAACTATCTGTTCCGATGGCCTCTTCCTCGTTGTCCTCCCTCCAGGTGAGTTTCTCCTGCCCCTTCCACCCCCCCCCCCCCCCCGCCCATGCTTCACAGACATCCCCCAGCCCTCCACAACACTTACAACCCTTCCCACAATGCTTTGTCACTTCCCCCCCCCCCCCCCCCTTCGCCGCATCGGATAACCGCGGCACTAAAGTGCAGAGGATTAAAACAATACAAAACAATGGTTTAAGAAGCGGTACTGGACACCGACCGATCACAGTTAGCTTGGGGAAAGGTTTCCGGAAACACCCTACAGTAACGAGTTTTGTGTTGAGCTCTGGAGGCGCACCTCCAGGTGCCCGGATGAGGTCGGGAAGGGGGGCTGGCTTGACCGTAAAGTCTAGTTCAGATCGATTGGCCCAACAGTCGGCGACGCGGTTTTGGAACATTTACAGAAGAGGTTTTTTTTCCTCAGCGTGAACTCGAACGCCTGCTGACGGCTGCCAGGGTGGCCCGAGACTCAACGGGTCAGAGGTGAGGCAGAGTCGCACAACCAACGGAGGGCTCACCGTTACGGAAGCGGCAATGTGTCCGCCATCCTTTTCACGTGGACAGTGCAGCCTTTCCAGAAACTTCTCCAGTCACTTCATGGCTACTATAGAAATTTTGATCTGAACTTGGCTTCGAAACCCAGGGTAAGGAGGTCTGCAATGACTCAGACCGACCCATATGCCAGTTAAACAATCCGACCCCCATGAACACGTTGAAGGCCTGCTGCCTGCCTGGCCCCCTCCGGCAGCCCACACAGATCTGTTCTACCGCAGTGGACTACACCAAACAGTCACCCAAGCACACGGCAACTCGACATCACCCCGACACCCGGAGCCCTTTCTGCAGCGGACAGACCCGCTTCAAAGGAGCCGGGAGCACCAAGGACGAAGCGTGCGGCAGGTTTTTGGCAGGAAAACGGCAGAAGGGCTGAGACCCTGCTGTTAACTTTCACGGAGCTCTTTTCTCGGCCTGTTCTAAAACGCATTCGCACAAGCCCGCACGCGCACACACAAGCTCTCTCTCTCACACACACACACACACACACACACACACACACACACACGCACACACACACACACACACACACACACACACCTGCGCACACACAAGCTCTCTCACACACACCTGCGCACACACAAGCTCTCACACACACACACACACACACACACACACACACCTGCACGCACACAAGCTCTCTCACACACACACACACACACCTGCGCACACACAAGCTCTCTCACACACACCTGCACGCACACAAGCTCTCTCACACACACACACACCTGCGCACACACAAGCTCTCTCTCACACACACACACCTGCACGCACACAAGCTCTCTCACACACACACACCTGCGCACACACAAGCTCTCTCTCTCTCACACACACACACCTGCACGCACACAAGCTCTCACACACACACACACACACACACCTGCGCACACACAAGCTCTCACACACACCTGCACGCACACACAAGCTCTCTCTCACACACACACACACCTGCACACACACAAGCTCTCTCTCTCACACACACCTGCGCGCACACACAAGCTCTCTCACACACACACACGCACACACACACAAGCTCTCACATACACACACACAAGCTCTCACACACACGCACACACACACCTGCGCACACACAAGCACTCTCTCACACAAACACACACACACCTGCGCACACACAAGCTCTCTCACACACACGTGCACTTTAACCCAAGAACTTCCAGAAGGTTCTGGAAAATGACACGTGGGTGAAAGGCACAGAGCCGGGGTTCGTGCTGCCCATTCCCCAAACTTCACTGCCTCACCCGCTTGGATCACATTAAATTTCGCCAGAACGATGACAACTGAAATGACAGGAACGGGATTGCTTTTATATTTTTTCTTTAAATCTGTTATGCAACAAAGGAACCTTTGCACACAGCTAAATACATTTAATTGGAAAAAAAAAAGCGCTAATAAACGTATCAATACAAATAAAAGTAAAATATGAGTGCGTTAGATACAGTATATACCATACTCTCTCCCCCCTCCAGGCCAGTTTCACCAGACATTTCTCAGGTCTCTGAGAATGTTTCAGACTGCATTACTTTGACAAAAAAAAACCCCACACACTTAATGTCCCACAGCCACTTGTTGCTTTAGTTCTCATTCAGCAAGATTTAAACTAAATGGATGCGCTTCTTTATCTGTCAGCGGTGTGTGTATATGTGTGTGTGGTGTATGGCGTGTGTGCGCGCGTGTGTGTGTGTGTGAACCCCAAGAGAGCTTCCGTGTGGAAAACGTGTTTGAATGACTGCTCTGAAGTAGGGCTGCACGATGCATCATATTTACAGTCATCGAGATACGAACATGGCAAAACACTGTTTGAATTGCGATGAATAGTATTCATCTAAATCGATGTTCTGTTGGCTGTTCAGGTGCAATTTGTTCAATAAAAGCATACTGGATTTAATGCATTAATTGTCTGGGGTCTACGTTAGCAGTGTACCTGAAGCAGAACTGTGCGCACTTCAGCATTTCCTTAGTTATCGCAAGTCACATTGCCATCGCAATATTCAACAACGCCGCTGCGCGTCGCATGTTTTCCTCATATCGTGCAGCCCTAATCTATACAGCAGTCGCAGCAGTCGTGTCTGGTGAGAGAACCTGGCTCAGATCAGCCAATGAAAGAGACGGGGTGAGTTATGCCGTTATCGGTTACTGCTGTGGTCTCAGAAAAGGATCTTACACAGAAGCCTCTCGGTTACAGCGATACGTCGCCATAATACAGAAATCCCGCCCCGTAACTGCTGCACCTGAGTGAGTGCGAGTGTGCACACACACACACCAGTGTGTGTTTCCCACCTTGCTCCTGGCATCAATGAGAACAGTCATGTCATAGTTAGCAGAGGTACCAGTTACTACTGGAAATGTAAAATGCCAAAGTTGTGAGGACCTGAGTAGCTGAGGGTTGGTGTGTGTGTGTGTGTGTGTGTGTGTGTGTGTGTGTGTGTGAGTGTCTGTGAGAGAGAGTATGTGCGTGCATTTGTTTCATAACTCAAGATACAGGCCAGTGGTCATGACTGCCGCTACGCTAACCAATAATCCTGCACTGCAAGCGTGTTCACAATCCAGTTCTGTCAGTCCTAGTTGCTCCCTCTCGCAGCTTAGCAAAAAAAACAAAAAAAAAACCTCAGCAGCATTAGTGCACAGAACCTTCCAGAAGGAGTAGCCTGCACTTGGCCAATGGGAGCAGCAGTCAAAGCCTTAGCATCCAATGTGGAAACGGATGACGAGCAGCATGACGTGATCGAGCCTGCACCAATTTAGGAAGTCTCAGGAATACTTAAACCAGAATAATGCACCGACTTAGTAAATCTACAACTACACAGTAATTCCACACCAAGGCAGCGTCCTTACCCTTAAGAGATCATTACTGCGACGGGCACTTAGGCAAGAGAATTGCTCTTGCCCCCTTTCATCAGATCTTGCCCCCTACCGGTTATATGATCCTTCCAGGTCACTGCCCAAGGTAATGTGACGTTAATCAAAAACAAAACAAAAACAAGTAATGCGTTCGGTCTTATTATGGAATAATATTTGAAACAAGAATTGAGTTGTCAGTTAGTCTATACGTTACAATAGCACAAATTCCCAATAACGAATAAACAGACGCGCCTTGTGAATCAGTGACTTCCTTCCCCCACTCCGGTCACGACACCGTTTCCTGTTCTGCAGTCAACCGCTCTGGGATGCACCCGGCCCCCCTTCCAGCATGCAAACAGTCGCCATGGTGATTCTGACGGCAACTCTGCAAAACTATCCTAAACATTTACTTAGTTATTCATGAGAAAAAATTCACGCAGGGTAGGTGGGCCTGAGCACGCATGCTCTTTTGCGGCAATGCCCTGCCCCCCTAAGTAGCCTAATCTGCAGATCTTCATACTGAACACGGCCAGGAGAACAGTCTGCCACACTGTGGTGTTAGTGTTTCGGTACAGTGCTGTGACGTGGTGTTGAGAAGACGGGGAAACGTGTACTACCGAAAGGGAGAATGCCTTGAAAGCCGGTTAAAGTGCAAAACAATATTGGTAGGCTATTGGCGTGGAGTTGCCGGGCTAACACACAAAGTGAACAGCGTGACTACCAAGGTTTGGTAGACGGGCACACAGACTCGCCATATTTTTGGGTTCTGAAAACAATGACCGTAGAATGTTAATTGTGTACGAGCAGACACACGCAAGTGTACGCGGAGTGAAAAAGCAGAGGGGTGAGGGAAAGGCAGGATTCTGGACAAGGCCCCCCCCCCCATCGTGTGTTTGTAGCAGACAGAACTGAGCAGGTTGGTCATCTGCTCTGAGATAAAACAAAAAAAGGGTCCTAACCAAGCAACCCTTGCACAAAGTTACCAGATGATACCCATGGCACAGCCTCACGTTCATGATAGCTGGTAGCAACTTCTTCCTCCACGTGTCCGGACACACACACACACACACACACACACACACACACACACATACAGACATACAGACACACACGCGCAGGCCCTCAGCGAACACATGGGCTCATTCCTCAACATTTCCGCAATGTCAGTTAACACTGTGAGAAGGCCATTTCAGCAAGGGAAGAAAGGAAAGACGCACATGATAACGGTAGCATATCCGTAAGTATACATTGGTATATATTTCTCCGTGGGGGGGAGGGGTTCAGTGGTGCTGGGGGGTGCCTGTGCCTTTGTCGGGGGGTCCCATGTGACGCAGGTAGCTGTCCTCCTGGCCCCGGTGGTTGAGGGGCTCGCTCTTGAACAGGGCGGGGGGCGGCGGCAGGTGCGAGACGGGGGGCGCGGCCATGTGGTGGGGGGCGGGGTGGTGGGGCGCGGGCGCGTGGCCGTGGTGGTGGTGGGGGTGGGGGTGGGGGTGGGCGTGGGCGTGGGCGGGGTGCGAGTGCAGGTGCAGGTGGGAGAAGCCGTGCGGCCCCGCCCGGGGCGGGGGGAGGGGGCCCAGGTGCGCGGGGGCGGCGGGGCTGGCCGGCGAGGGGGCGGAGGAGGAGGGCGCGGCGGAGGACGAGGAGGGGGCCGGGGCCGGGGCGGGGAGGTGGAGGGGCAGGGACAGGCCGGCCGGCTGCAGGTCGACGGGGCTGGTGACCCGGAAGCACTTCTCGCGGTGGGCCTTGAGCATGTTGGAGAAGCGGAAGCGCTGGCCGCACACGTCGCAGGGGTACGGCTTCTCGCCTGTGTGCGTGCGCCGGTGCCGCTTCATGTTGGGCCGGCTGGTGAAGCTCTTCCCGCAGATCTCACAGATGAACGGCTTCTCTCCTGCGGGCAGAAAGCGAAGGGGAGTGAGCAGCAGCCCTGACCAATCACAGCCACCCTAACTAATCACAGTAGCCCTGACCAATAGCAGCATGCCTGAACATGAGCACCCCTGACCAATCCCTCTGCTCTCTTGGAGTCCCACAAGGCTCTATATTAGGGCCCTTACCTTTTCTTTTATATATTAATGCTCTCCCGGATGCTTGCCAAAACTCACACTGCCGTCTGTTTGCTGATGATACAGTTACATACACATCTGATGAGACCCCTACACAAATCACAACAAAACTCAGAGACATGAACACCCTCCACTCCTGGCTCAAACATAACGGAATGCATGTTTTTCCACTCTCCACTCAAGCAGCTCTCTTGTAGGCATGTTTGTATCTACCGCATGGAAACAGCGTGGCCCTGTATTTATCATATCAACATTGAAAAGATACGAGTAACATTTTTAGAGGTGTCCTACCGCATTAGTTATGATTAAATAAATAAAAAAGACTGAAAGAAATCGAACACCGCATGCCGGAGATAGTCGTTACCATCTTGCAGAAAAATAACTATATATTGAGTATTGCACTAAACACTGTCAGTGAGCTTAGGGGGTATGGATACGGTATGGTTAAATGAAGGTTACAGCTTTCATTTGTAGGCAACCAACAAAAATACAGACTAATATTACATGCCATTTAAAACGGGAATTCCAACCAAAAACGATTACTTTGTACGTTGACCTCATATCTATAACTCACCCTAAGAATATCTCTCATTCGTCACAAAAAAATTCAACCCCCAAGAGAGAAAATGTAAACCGCCTCTCCAAACAATGTCCAAACAACCTTGGTAAAACACTTCCTCTTTCCCCCATTTTAGAGAGCAGATTAAGCAAATGAAATGGAGGCTGCCAGTCAACTGAAACTAAAATTCAGTACGACTTCAGAACTATCTGTAAAACCTCTGTGATTTGCCACCCTTACATAGTATTCTCCAGTATTCTCTTCAAAAGATGCCTCAAAGTCTCAAAGGAAGAACAGTAACATCCCAACAACAACACATGAAAGTTTCACAGAATAGTTTGACGGACCAAATTATGACTCCATGCAATTTTAGATTTTGGACGGATTATGATTTGGCTGGAGTTCCCCTTTAAGAGCACTGTTATGTCTGAAAGGGGTCATCAGGTTTGCTTGGTTTTAACGAGAAGCTTTTCCTTGCCAGGGCAGTTTATATACCCTGACACTGTCAGTATCAGTTACCTGGGTAATGATGAAACACAGGCAAGGCAAAGATGGCCAGAAAGAAATACCTCCCAAATAAATGCATCAAAAGTGAAAGTGTACGTGGCTTCGCAGGTAGCACAGAGGAATAAACAAAAAGCAGAGGCAAATAACCCATATGACATATTAAATATGTAAAAGAAAATTCATATTTGAAATACAGGTACAAATGGATTTAAAATATGCCCATTCCCAAATCTAGGCAACTCCAAAATGGCCAGCAGACAAAACAGACAAAACCCAGTTTCCTCTATGGCCCCATACAGGCAGTGAAACAAATTGCTGTGTGTTAAAAATAAAATAAAATAATAGATAAATAAAAATGCTGAAATGTGGGAAAATAAGCTGGAAAAATAAAAGAAGCAAAACATAAAAACATGAAATGTCAATTGGCCAAATACACCGAGGGCTTCCATCAGCGGTGTATAAACACGGGGTAGGGGGGGGAATGTGAGGCCGTTTCTTCTGGAGTGAAGGTTGCTCTCCTGCCGGCTCCTCTGATATTCGAGGGAGCCCCGCAGAGCTGGAGCAGCAGAGCAGTGCCAGGGCCCTGCAGGGGGGCCCCCCGGGGGGGGGCGGGAGAGGAGCCCGGTGCGTGTGGCAGGGAGGCGCAGTCGGTCTCCTTGATTACAGGCTGTGGCTGCGGGCGCCCGGGGGAGACCAGGGCGTCTCCCCGAACCGCGGCTTTCTAAATCCGGCCCCGAAAAAAGGCAAAGAGCGGAGGCGCGCCCGCGTCGGAAACATGAAGCGCCAGGGCCCCCTCGGAAAAAGAGCGCACGCCCTGTGATTTTCCACCAGACAGGGCCTTAATTAGCCGTGGGGGAACACTCAGCGTGGGGGGAAATTACATTGTGATTTGGTCCCGATTGCTGCCCTCACGGGAGCTGTGATGTAGACCTGGGCTTTGACTTTCCGTCAGAAAAGATATTTGATGTTCTTTAATGAAAACAAGTAATTACAAAATACCTAAAAAAATAAATAAATACATAATTAAATTAATTCATTTTCCATTCCATTTATTTTACAACCCAGCGTGCCTTTGTCTTTGTTTTTGTTGATGCTTACATTAAGTAAACTGTTGACTACTAGGAAGTGTGGGCTGCTAGTGTCGCTCAAGGTTTAGACGGGATGTTTCATATCATAGCAGTGGTCAGTTCGTGGGCTGGGCTGTCTGTCTCTCCTAAACCATACTCACTGAACTATACACTGAAGTCAAAGAGCGTTGGCCAAGCGTCTGGCTTCAGTCAGTTGGAGGTCAGTCAACAAATCTGCCGAGTTCATAAGTCCCCTCCTACAATGAGCTGCTCACTGCACACAGCCGGCAGGAAGGTAGCCTACTTGCAGTCCCTTCGGAGACAATGCTCATTTGACTATTCCGAGGCAATACAAAAGGACCCTCTCCCTCAGTTTTTCGGTTCAGTTTTTTCCTCTCGATCCAAATGTTACATGCAAATACCGGTCAATTTCATATTTGAGTGCAGGGACACATCTCGCCTCAGGTAAAAAGCGAATGAATCAGAGTCATGTTACGGAGAGCTTCATCTCAGCTCTGTAACAAGACGGGGCGGTTCGTCTTGCACAGATACACGGCTGTGCCTGGTTTCTGTGCAGCGTAACTAACCCAAGTTCTAAACAAACCCCCAAAAAAACAAGTTGTGGCCAACTGGACTCTGGTAGGTAAAAACACTTGTAACGTATTAGCTGTTCTGCATTTCACCGTTTGTTTCCCTCTTTAATCTCTTTCCACTGTCAGGCAGGGGCCTGTACCCATAACACAGGAACTGTGAACCGCAAACAGTTCCTGTTTGTATTCCACATAGAACTGCACGATCCAACCAATCAAACTGCGCAAAGAACCACTGCCAGACCCAACCAATCAAACAGCACAAAGAACCACTGCCAGACCCAACCAATCAAACTGCGCAAAGAACCACTGCCAGACCCAACCAATCAAACAGCGCAAAGAACCACTGCCAGACCCAACCAAGAGAAGCGTCACATCATCCGTGAGCACAAAAGCAATGAAAAAATGCATATCCAAAACGGCAATTCTAGGAAACAGGGAACCACTTCCGAGCCAGCTTTATTACTTGTTGATTCATGAGGCCTACAGCATGGAGAACTAGATGTGAACATTCTACCCTACGCAGAGTATCATGCTGCTCCTTTGCGATTCTTTCCAACAGTGAAACAGCAGGCGTGGGCTTAGGGCCTCTGCACAAGCATAAGGCCATTTCAGTAAATATTCATGAGTGAGTGACAGTGTGGGCGTGGGTGACAGAGGACGCATTATGAGAGAAAATTCACATTACTCATGGATGACAACGCTTCCAACCCTGTGACCAAGTTCAGCTATGCTGAACACTAAACAACTCCAGAAAAGTTTTTGATTTCAGGGACAACAAAAAACAATAAACAGAGCTTTTTTTTATTATTGAGAGATTACAATGAGGATTTTCCATAGTGGAGATTACAATGAATATGTGCAGGTTAGAGAGCTAGAGAGAGACTCAGAGAGAGACAAACATTTGTAAATGAGTGCGCATATATGCAAAGGTGTCTATGAGAATCTGTGTCCTTACTGAAAGAGCGAATATCAACATAGATTGCTTTCCTTAACAGGAAATCTGATATGACAAGTCGTGTGTGTGTGTAAGTGTGTGCATGTTTGTTAGACTAAATGAGAGATAGACATGAAGATAATTACCTGTGTGCGTCTTCATGTGCTCGTCGAAGTACTGCTTCATGTTGAAATCCTTGCCGCACCACTGGCACATGAACTGCTTGTGTCCGATGTGGATGCTCATGTGGGACCGCAGCTGGTACTTGTACTGGAACCTCTCGTCACAGTTCTGCAGAGCGGGCACAACAGGCACAATCATCAGGACTAGATAAGAGACACACTGAGGGAAGAGGTGCCCTTCCTCTTGGGACAGGACGTGTTGGGAGTGCATGGTGTCCATTTTAGGACATCCTCAGGTACCGGGTACCTTCAGGTCGGCCAGAAAGAAACTTAAACGCAGTCACCCAATCGGTTTCCATTCCTCGTCAACACCTTCACACCTCAACCAATAAGCCTTCGCCCCATAGACTGTCATCTTAACCGATGTGTTCATCAACTGCACCCTATGGAACAATGTAATCCTTGACACTGTCATCCAAAACCTCTACATTCCAAATACTTAGCTACCTAGAAAAGATGTGCAGGGGTTTGGCTGTTTTGACAGCGGTGTGAAGCTCATTCTACCCAGAGGCCCAGAGCGTGAGCTGGAAGTACAGGCAGGCTGGGGGGGGCGGGAGCCCAGAGGTAGCAGAACGAAGAGCTCTGGTCAGTGTGTAGGCTCTGATGACCCACTGAAGATATAAGGCAGCTGTCCCTTTAACTGCCCGATTGGCTAGCACCAATATTTTGAATGGGACGCAAGCTGTTAGAGGCAGTCAGTAGAGGGAGTACTTCCAATCTTAATTACAAATTATTTCATCAGACCCACAAGATCTATTTTAGCTGCACTTATTGATGTTCATCAATAACAGCTGAAGAATACTTCCGTGGTTGAAACATTTCCGTTGATTGGACCAGTGTTTGCATTTACAGCCAAGCGGCTACGGGGGCAGTGTAATTAGTAACACCAAAACCCTGTCCCTGGTCAAAAGAGCCCTGGTGCACAGGAAGGGAAAGGGGGAATTTGTAACACAGGGTTCAGGACGCACGTGAGCAAACCATGGACGACTAATCATGCAAATGCATGCTCATTATGTCTCCGCTTACTCAAATGCGAGAAATATTGTTTTCCAGGTTACCAAATGCGTTTTGAATCCCAAAAAAACATCCACAGCTTGCAGAATTACGGACGTAGGCGTGTGGACTCCAGAGGCTGTGCAGTTTAGCAGAACTGGAGCTCAGGCTTGGGGCCTGGCGTGAAGGCGGCAGACATGGGGAGACGCAGGGTGTATCCGCTCCCGCTCTGCCTCAATGACAGGGGAGACGCTCCGCCCGAACCACCACCGCGGCCGTGTTATTACAGCTCTATTTCCAGAGTCTGGAGAGGCCGCCTCATGGCACTCAATGACACCCTTCAACGAAGCTCAGAGACAAACCTCCACGGCCCTGTACTCTGACCGCCTGGGTCTGCTCTGAGACGGCCTAACGGACCACCCTGCAAAATATCAAACATACCCCATACTCTCTGTTGTAATGGGTCCCGCTTTTTAACTCCAGGGGTTTGCCTGGTAAATCCAGGGTTTCCCACAGCCACAAACCAGGTCAAAGCCCCACCTACTACAAGCCAGAACTACAAGGCTGCTCCGTGCAGTCTGTATAATCAGGCCTCTGCTGCGGTTAGCCGATGCTAACTTTGCCCCGCTACAAATACACGCAACATGGCCGAGCGTCGATTTAGGAGTGAACGAGCCTTTCAAAGCCGTGAAGCCGTCCGCTGTTCCTGCGTTATGAAAATATTTATTCAGTGGCATTCTGCTGGACAGCACGAGTGCCATTTTGTTCAAAGACCAGGAAACTCTCGTTTTAGTATTAGGTTGTCTGAATGACTGTTCTGTGTCGTTCATTCCGGAAATCCCAATCCGATTTTTTTAGGATTAGGATTAATTAGGATCCCATTAGCTTATACGAAATGTCAGCTACTGGGGTTCACACAAAACATGAAAACATGACAAGAGATGAGACAAAACGACCACATAAAATAAAAAACAGAAAAAGTATAGCTGACCATATTCTAACTCACAAATATATTACTATACATGTTCCTATTCATATACACTTATATATTAAAATACCCTAAATTCATAAACAACAAGCTTACAAAATGACATCTTACAACATATTAATATATATATTAGTATTCCTATACATAAAAATATTCCAAATATAATTACAGGCATAAAGCCATTAGGTGTTGCTTCACTTGTCCTTTAAAGCTTGCTTTATAGTTTGCTATAGTAATCTGAGCTGGAAGTGAGTTCCATGGAACCATTCAGAGAGGGGCTTCATACTTTTTGAGGGACGGTGTAATGTCATACATCTCTCAGTGCTAGACAGTGGGACATAACCACAGAATGATGGCAGTATCTCAGAATAACTGCTCACCACTGCGGCACTTAGCCAACCAAAAAGCTACTGAAAGAGAAGCTCCCTTAGCTATAAAGCAACTACCCAGTCGCAGAGGTGGACCATCTACATGCAACACCACCAGCTAGTGGTGAATATGAGTCATCACAGGCATCAACAGTCATTCCTAACATTTAAAACAGATTTACCGCAAGCGGTGTGGGGCGTTAGGACTCCAGTCAAATTACTTTTCTGGTAACAGGTAACTTAAAATTTTGTGTTAGTTAGTTGTGTAATCAGTCATTAATAAATTACTCAATCCAGCATTTAGTTACTTTTACTTTCATATCGTTTTCGGTTATTGCAAACTGAAATAGAAAAATCAAAGTCCCGCCCTACATGAGTTGGAGTCTCCTAGCAACACTAAAACATTCAAAGTAAATTGTCTAGATATAAAACTGTGAAACGAAAATGGACAAAACAATACGTTCAGAGCTTAGAAACATTCACATTACTTTTAACTGAAAAAAGACATTATTGCTAACTCGCCGGTGTGCATCGTGGACGAACGCCTGTGAACCGCCAAGAGCAGCGGTTCGAATGTAAAGCATTTGCACAGCAAGCGTAGCACGGCGACACTGGAGGCGAAAAAGCCACAAGCTAACCGCCGTTGAAGATGAACTTTGGATGGGCGCCACGGCAACAAAACAAGAGTGGTTAGATTCCGGTGCCAGTAATACGAAAGCTGTTACTCTCGGAGAACTAAATGAGTTAGCAACTGGCTATGCGGTGGAGGAAATTCTGCCACTTGAGACCCCATATTTCCGTAAGACCGTAATGAAAATAAACGGGTAGCTGTAAATAAGTTTTGTGCAAGTCATTGTTTCACGGGAATTATTTTCAAGGCACACTTTCTCCAGTTACTTGATTTTTCAGTCTTAAAGAGGTGTAGAGCAAATCTGTTTTAATAGAAATCAATCACATTATACATGCCCTTCAACTGTGTATTTGATTGAATCTCGAGGCAAGATTCTGGTGGGAGGTTCCCCAGACCATTAAAAGACCATTAAAACACTGCTGTTTCTTGCATTAGCACAATCTTCAATCTGACAGTTTGAGCAGGTCTGGGTTGTAGTTTCTGACAGTTTGAGCAGGTCTGGGCTGTAGTATCTGACAGTTTGAGCAGGTCTGGGCTGTAGTATCTGACAGTTTGAGCAGGTCTGGGTTGTAGTTTCTGACAGTTTGAGCAGGTCTGGGCTGTAGTATCTGACAGTTTGAGCAGGTCTGGGTTGTAGTTTCTGACAGTTTGAGCAGGTCTGGGCTGTAGTATCTGACAGTTTGAGCAGGTCTGGGTTGTAGTTTCTGACAGTTTGAGCAGGTCTGGGTTGTAGTTTCTGACAGTTAGAGCAGGTCTGGGCTGTAGTATCTGACAGTTTGAGCAGGTCTGGGTTGTAGTTTCTGACAGTTTGAGCAGGTCTGGGCTGTAGTTTCTGACAGTTAGAGCAGGTCTGGGCTGTAGTTTCTGACAGTTTGAGCTGGTCTGGGCTGTAGTATCTGACAGTTAGAGCAGGTCTGGGTTGTGAGCAGCGGTGGGCGAGGTCTTACCTCACAGCGAAAGGGCTTCTCCCCCGAGTGCTGCAGTGAATGCACCTTCAGAGACATGCTGCGCTTGAATGACTTGCCACAGGTCTCGCAGGTAAAGGGCATGTCCTTAGTGTGAGCTGCAGACAGAGGGAGAGAGGGGTAAACGGCATGTCCTTACCCCGTGTTCACACTATAAGCGACTTGGTCGACAGGTCACTCAAGTGTACTAGGCTGAGGGAGGGGCAAGAGTTTCCTGTTGTTTCCTCGTTCTGCCGTTGTGCAGCTTTTCTGAAGTGAAGAATGGCACTACACAACATACCATTTATGATATTAATTATTGTTCATAGTTTCTGTTGACAGGGGAAGCCTGCAGAAAGTTAAAACACGGCCAACTTTTATCGGCCAACTTTCGTCGCTCAGTTGCCCAGTTGCTCATATTGCTGGCCCTTGCTCAGCTTTGTAGAAAATGAACGGCAACTTCTGGCAACTGGTCGACCAAATGGCTCATAGTGTGAACACGGGGTTAATTAGTGTGAGTTGCAGACCGAGGGAGAGAGGAACAACAGGCTGCGGATGGGGGGTTAGACGTAGGGGTGGACCAGGGCAACTGAGGTTTTGGCCTATAACTTTACACTAAAATTAACTTCCAGCACAGCTAACAGTTTCCCAGGACATTTAGGAAATTCTTTCCATGACTTTTCCATGACTGGAAAACTGTAAAATCCATCCAGGTTCATCAGGATGCATGGGAGCCCTGCAGGACCAGAAACGGAGAGGAAACAGAGAGAGAGGTCGGAGGGATGAGGGGCCGGGGTGGGAGGGAACTTGAGAATGCGAGTCGCAGTCCGACAGAGAGCGTGGAGAGAGATATTAATCGCGGCGGAAAAACACAGCCGAAGGGACGCAGGAAGTCACCTACCGACCATGTGCTTGCGCACGTGAGCCATGGTGTAGAACTTCTTCTCGCAAATCTCACAGGCAAACTTCTTCTCGGCGTAGCCGTGCACGATCTTTATGTGCTCGTGCAGGGACCACAGCTTCTTAAAAGACTTGCTGCAGGAGACGCACTGCACAGCAGACGCACAAACACGGACACACACACACACAAACAAATAATGAAATCGCCGTTGGTATACAATCAGCAGCAAGGTTGTACATGTGATCACGGGATGCATTTCGGAAGCTGCAAAGCCTAATAATAATAATGATACATTTTTATTTAAATAGCACTTTAACAATCTAAACAAAAGTTACAAAGTGCGTCACAGAGAAAACATTTAAAACAAATAAAACAGAATATTAGAAAAAATAGACAGCTGCTGATTGGCTTATCTGATCAACATCCACTGGCTACATCCACTGTCAACATCCACTGACAACATCCACTGACAAGAGAAGAGATTTTTTGGGGGGGAAGCATTTCTCGTTGCCTCCGAAGTCTGCATTTTTATGACCTCCATCAGGAATGATGGGAATGAAGGGAAAAAACACGGAATAACACCTCAGAAGTAATGTCATCACTCCTGCTGGAAATATCTATGGTTCGTTAGCATTTTCTAGACTTCCGGATGAAAAAAATCTGACGGTCTATGGGAGAAACCTGTGTTTTTTTCATTAATTTTTATTATTACTCTTTAACATAAATTATAACACTTGTTTGTATATGAAAAAATGAAAATGAATTAAAACACAAAAGCAATGGCTAAGTTAACAACATCCCACACAGGCCTGTATCTGGTTGTATCTTCAGTTACCATTCACATGCATTGCGGATGGTTATTACTCGTTCATGTAATGAATGACGTGTTTGTCTACTTCATATTAAGGGTGAGCGAGTACGGCATTATCTGTATCTGTTCGAAACAATACTATCTGTATTCGTACTCATAAGTGTGGTTTAAACCGGAAGTGGGTGGGGAATTGCCTGGTCGCTGGGTGAATAGTTTTGCAAGATAACATCAGAATTCAGCAGATCCAGTGTACTTAAGCGAGAAATGAGTCTGGATTAAAAACGTCCAAATGTTAAACGGCATATTAAATCACAGACTGACAGAAGCAGTTATGTGAAAAGGCCATTCATTTTTTCCCATAGAGAAATTGTGCTTTGATCCGGAGATCCATATATGGGCAACGCTTTTGCTCTAGGCTACCTCTGACTTCCAAGGCCTATTGTGGTGAAGACCATTATAGAGCTATAAAAAAACAATAACTATCAATAAATCAATAATCAATAAAAAAGAAAATCAATAAGAAGTATATTGCCCAGCTCTTGCTTGCATAAATTCTGAAGCAACTGGCACAGAAGTTCAATGATTAATAAATTAATAAATTACTAATGTAAAAGTTCTGTTGAATTATTTATTCTTGCATTACAAAATCCCAGCACCACATAACCAAACTGGCCTTCTGAACCGTTTCACCATCCACCTCCCTAGCCATATCAAATATCTAAACAACGAAGAGGTAAAACAAGAGAGAACAGGGCACAAGCAGGAGCTTTAGCATGTATTCCCACAAACTGCAGCTACTGCAGCAGACTGTAATAAAGCCCGTCAAAGCAGAATTGAATGGCAAACCAAAACCACCACCAAAGTCTTGAGGAAAAAATGCTTTCGAGAACCTCTACTGCCATCTGCTGTTAGTCAGAAGTATGCCCAAATTTAGGGAAAGGAGTTTGCCTGCAATTTAGCGCTCGATGAGACATCCTACAAACATGCAGGAATATGGACAACTGGGTAAAAAGAGCTATTAGCTGGTTCATAAATTCTGGCATTCTGATTAAAACAAACAGAACAAAAAATAATATTTACAAAACCCTCGGACTGTACTTTTAATTTACTGTTGAACAGGCAGCCAGAGTCCAAACTCTTGTTTTTTACTCTTCGAATCTCATGAGGTAACCAAAGGCCGTGTAAATATTATGATCAATAAAAAATACAAATTCCATTCACCGAAAGACAATTGGCTCAAATATTATTTTGTTGTGGTTCTGGGTCGCCTGTTGCAATAAAAAGAAAAAAGAAAAAAAAAGACCTGGGAATATCCCCCATGCATTTAGGCTTTTTGTGTCTGTGTGGCAGTAATGGCAGGTCAGTAACCCACCTCTCTGGTGGTAATGGCAGGTCAGTAACGTGTCTGTGTGGCAGTAATGGCAGGTCTGTAACGGCAGGTCAGTAACGCTCTTCTCTGGCAGTAATGGCAGGTCAGGAATGCGTCTGTGGCGGTAATGGCAGGTCAGTAGTGCGTGTGGTGGTAATGGCAGGTCAGTAGTGTGTGTGGTGGTAATGGCAGGTCAGTAGTGTGTGTGGTGGTAACGGCAGGTCAGTAATGGCAGGTCAGTAATGCGTCCGCGGCGGTAACGGCGGCTGGTACCTGAATGTTCTTCTCGCAGTCGGTCTGCTGGTGCAGCGCCAGCTCGCTCTCCAGGACAAACTTCTTGGCGCACTTGTCGCAGATGTGCATGCGGCGGTGCGTGACGCTCATGTGCCGCTCCAGGTACCAGCGGGTGTTGAAGACGCGCGGGCACTTCTCGCACGCCAGCGTCTCGCGCTCCTCGTCCTTCCCCGCTCCGCCGGGCGGGCCCCCGGGGGCCGAGCTCGACCGGGCCCCCCGCCGCTTCCTGGCCCCCGGCTCGGCCATCCTCTGCCGCCCCCTGGTGGTGACCCCCGGCAGGGCCGTGCTGGCGCTGGCCGTGCCGCCTCTCCGGGTCTTCCTCCGCGGGCGGTTCGGGGCGGGCCCTCCTCTCCGGGACCTCTTGGCCCTCGTCCTCCTGCTCTCGTTCTCCTCCTCCTCCGGTTCCTCCTCCTCTTCCTCCTCCTCCTCCTCCTCTTCGTCAGGAGTGTCCTGCTCGTCGTCCTCCTCCTCCTCGTCCTCCTCCTCGCTCCCGGTCTTGACCCTGGCCGCGGGGTCGGAGGAGGGGGCGGGAGGGGGCTTGTTCTCACCCTTGGAGACGTTGAGCGTCTGGTTGTTCAGGTTCACCTCCACGATGATCTGCTCCCTCTTGAACTCCTCTTCCTCGTCCTCC
>NC_083775.1:33547903-33585403 GCF_963514075.1 Conger conger
TCTCCAACCCTGGTCCTGGAGAGCTATAAGGTGTGCTAGTTTTTGTTGTTACTCTGCACTTAATTACTCAATTAAAGCAGTTGATTACACACTTATCTCACCTCACCTGGATACCTGGGTCTCAACAGGGTGCTGATTTTTTAGGTGAAAACAAAAACCAGAAGACCCAGTAGCTCTTCAGGACCAGGGTTAGAGACCACTCTAGAGACTAGTCTGCTTGATAATCCCAGGAGATCAGCAGTGTCTGAGATACTCAAACCACCCGGTCTGGCACCAACAGTCATTCTACAGTCACAGATCAAATTTTTTCCCCATTCTGACGGTTGATGTGAACATTAACTGAAGCTCCTGACCCGTATCTGCATGATTGTATGCATTGCACTGCTGCCACACGATTGGCTGATTAGATAATCACATGAATAAGTAGATGTCCTAATAAAGTGCTCAGTGAGTGTATATGTAATGAACTCTGGACATTTTACTGTGTTGGAGCTGTGCGTGAGAACAGCCATAACTGAGCAGGGACAGTAAATTCAGTTAAGTTCAATTCTTTTTTATCAGTGTAGCACTCTTTTCCAGAGACGCTGTCACAAAGACACTTTAGAGGAAACAGAAAGCAAAATTGAGCAAAAACCAGGCCTGAACTGCCAAGAAGTGAGCAATTGAGGTTAGAAAAAAAAAAGAAAAAAAACTCAGTGGGAAGAAAATGGCACTGAAATGGTAGTGAGGAAAACCCCCCCAGATTGCATCAAATACAGAGTTATGAGACTAGAACTGAAGTGGGGTTTTACATTACATTACATTACAATACAAGACATTTAGCAGACGCTCTTATCCAGAGCGACGTTCAATGAAGTGCAGACTGAACACAAGAACAAGTGTGAAGAGGACCCTAGAGGACAGTACGGCTCCGAGTCCTAGCGTGACCATACAGATACAATTGGAACCCTGGAAGAATACAAACTAGCATACCACGGTTGGCAGCTAGAATACCCCGAGTACAACAACACAATAGCTAATACAAAACACAGCAATATCTATATCTAACTATATAAGTGCCATGATAGTCTAGGGCATATACAAGGCTAATCATGGTGGTGAGGTAGGGAGGGAAAGGTGCAGCCTGAAGAGATGAGTCTTCAGTCTGCGTTTGAAAGTGGTCAGAGACTCTGCTGTTCTGAGGGAGGTCATTCCACCACCGCGGGGCCAGAACAGACAGCAGTCGTGACCGGGAAGTGCAGGTGTGTCGAGGGGGAGGTGCCAGACGGCATGACATGGCAGAACGAAGGGGTCTTGCTTGTGTATATGTTTTGATAAGGGTTGGTGAGCATGCCATTGTTTCAGTGGTTCACTTAGCTCAGTGCTGCCGAACCCTGTTTCTGGAGATCTAGTATCCTGTATGTTTTCACTCCAACTCTACCTTTTTCAATCTCCAACTCTACCTTGTTTTCACTTCAACACTAACAGAGCACCTCGTTCAACAGCTAGAGCAGGGCTGCCCAACCCTGTTTCTGGAGATCTACTATTTTATGTTTTCATTTCATAACAAAATGTCAGATCACAGTGAAAATCTACAGATTTTGGTAGATCACCAGGAGCAGGGTTGGGCAGCCCTGCTGTAGCTGTTGAACGAGGTGCTCTGTTAGTGTTGAAGTGAAAACCTACAGGATAGTAGATCTCCAGGAGCAGGGTTGGGCAGAAACAGCGGGTAGACCCGCGCCTGACCCGGGGGCAGATGGTGGCTGCTCGTTCTCTCCTGATCGCCCCGTCTGCTCGCACGCCCCTCTCTCTCTGCACTGCCCCAAGCCTCCTGCCACGACCCCTGTGATGCTACTGCCCACAGACGTGGGCAAAAATTTCAATCGCATTTTGTAGGTATATACCTACACCATTTTGATTGTAGTTTCAAGACTTTGAGGATTTGGTGCATAAGGAGCGTAAGTGCCATTTCCCAAATTCTACAGGAGAGCCAAAACAAATGTTTGAATGAACCAAGGTTTTTGGGACAAGTCTTTACGTTTTTACCCTTTATTACGATGTAGTTAGGGATGGCACATCCTATCTTTTGCCACAAGATAGATCTCCAGAACTTTCTTTTCAGATATAATCCTCATTTTGGCCCAAAGCCTTGTCAATTACGCGCACCAAACCCTCAATTTAGTCATTCTGTCCCTGCCCACCCCTCCAGTAAAGAGCCCTGGAGTATATCGCTGTGGCCTGTAAGAACAGGGCAACAGTCACACGCTGAGATGTGCTGGCGATGTGCACTCAGGCCAGGCTGGTTAAGATGGCGGTCTGTGTCTCCGCAGGGTCCTCGTACTACGATAACGTGCGGCCCCTGGCCTACCCCGACTCTGACGCTGTGCTCATCTGCTTCGACATCAGCCGCCCTGAGACCCTGGACAGCGTGCTGAAGAAGGTACTCACACACGCACACACGCACACACACACATACTGCACACACACACACACACACACACACACACACACACACACACACACATACATACACACACACACACATACTGCACACGCACACACACACACACATACTGCACACACACACACACACACACACACATACACACATACATACACACACACTCACACACACACATACTGCACACGCACACACACACACACATACTGCACACACACACACACACTCACACTCACACACGCACACACACTCTCTCACACACACACACACACACACACACACACATACTGCACACACACTCACACACACACACATACTGCACACGCACACACACACTCACACACACCCACATACACACCCACTCAAACACACACATACTGCACACTCACACTCACACTCACACGCACACACACACACACACACACACACACACACTCACACTCACACATACTGCACACGCACACACACACACACACACACACATACTGCACACGCACACCCACACACTCACACTCGCACACGCACACATAAACGCAAATGCACACACACACTCGCACACGTAAACGCAAATGCACACACACACTCACACGCACACACTCACACTCAAACTCACACACATACACACACATACTGCACACCCACACACACACACACACGCACACACACATACTGCACACACGCACACACACACACACACACATATACTGCACACGCACACACACACACACACATACTGCACACACACACACACACACACACACACACACACACACATACTACACACATACACACACACACGGGGGCACATGAAGATACAAACACATTCACAGGCACACATGAAGATACAAACACATTCACAGGCACACACACACGGGTACACATAGGCACACACACGCGGGTACACACAGGCACACACACACACACACTTCCACTCTTGATGCAAATAAATACCTGCAGGCTCTTTATTGCACACATTGAAACACACTCCGATACACTTGCTCTTTCTGTGCTCATTCTCTCCCTGAGGCACACTAACAGGGGGCTGCAGTAGTGCGTTTCACACATCTAGCCCAGGACTGTCCCCAGTCAGTCAGTTTTAACAACACACTGATACCATCACTGATTGAAACGGAAGCACATCAAAACATCCACTACTGAGTACTGCAAATACACACCATAGCAATTTTGTACCGTGAGATATAATCACTGTTATTGTTGTTGAAGAGGAAATTTGAAGGAGCATCAGACAACTGATTGTATGTTATTGACTCTTCCTCCCCTTGTACACTTTGATACCTCTATTACTAATAGGCAAAATGCACATACTGAAGGAGTTCCCTTGTTTTAATTGCTGGCACTTGAGTCATCAATAGCAATAGTGTACATTGTAATACAGTGATGTTCACTCGAGCATTGTCCTGCCTTTTGCTGATATAGTATGTACAATAAAAACGACCAAATTTTCAGGATTCATTTGAATAGTCTGTTTGCCTTACCAAAAGATTTTTCATGTGTATTGGTCCCAGAACGGCAAAACAACGAGGCTGGTGATTTTGAATACAAGTGTGGTTCGGGCACTGTCGTGCGTCTGTTAATACTTTATGTGTGTGCGCGTGTGTAGGCCCCCAGAGACCCACTGGTTTCTGTGGAAATATTTGACCTTTGAACCCTGTACAGATAGCACAGGTGCACCATGTATGCAGTTATGTGGCTCCCCTTGACTGCCGCTGGCTCCTTAGAGCCCCATCCTGCTCATTTCCACAATGAAGATTATGACCAAAGACTTCAATTATAACAGGAAAATAACTTTAACATGAACAATGACAAGGCAAAAATGATTGCATTCATAATGATTCAAATCAATAAAGTTTTAAAATAAAAAAATGCATTTTAGTTAGACTATTCAGACTAAGTCAGACTTTTCCCTTTTTGATCTTGTCATATTTTTTTAAATAAAAAAATAATATAACACTTTATAAATCTATAAGAGTTAACACTGGTCAACAATAATGAATGTAAAGTATATTGAAAGTCTGAGGGAAAAACTGGGAACTACTCCTACACTGGGAAGTAGACTGGGAAGTACTCCTGTACTGGGAAGTACTCCTGAACTGTGATGTCTGGGTATTGGTTTGAGGCAGAGCTGATGCAGTTTCATCAATAGGGGCAGCCTGTAGTCTAGTGGCTGTTGCACATCACTGGGACCTGGAAGGTCGGTGGTTCAATCCCCGGTGTAGTCATGACAAGATCTGCATAGCTGTTGGGCCCTTGAGCAATGCCCTTAACCCCGCATTGCTCCAGGGGGGATTGTCCCCTGCTTAGTCTAATCAACTGTAATTTGCTTTGGACAAAGGCATCAGCTAAATAACAAATTATTATTATTATAAAGTTTTTATTATTATTATGCAGTCTATCGAGAACTTTAGAAAGAGGGACTCGTATCGGGCTTGGTGTTCCCTTTATTTTGACAGTTACCTGTCCATCACCCTCATAGAATGGAATCTGTTCACTGTTTTACTACAACACAGTCAACTGTTCTACTACAGCACACACAGTCTACTGTTCTACTACAGCACAGTTAACTGTTCTACTACAACACACACAGTCTACTGTTCTACTACGGCACAGTTAACTGTTCTACTACAACACACACAGTCTACTGTTCTACTACGGCACAGTTAACTGTTCTACTACAACACACACAGTCTACTGTTCTACTATGGCACAGTTAACTGTTCTACTACAACACACACAGTCTACTGTTCTACTACGGCACAGTTAACTGTTCTACTACAGCACACACAGTCTACTGTTCTACTACGGCACAGTTAACTGTTCTACTACAGCACACATAGTCTACTGTTCTACTACGGCACAGTTAACTGTTCTACTACAGCACACACAGTCTACTGTTCTACTACGGCACAGTTAACTGTTCTACTACAACACACACAGTCCACTGTTCTACTGCAGCGCAGTTCATTGTTCTACTAGATCGCAGTTCAGTTAGCTAGCAAGCTTTTGTATGCTGTCACTGTGGCGTTAGCATGTTGAATATAAAAGAGACACTGCTAAAGCAACATCTAGCAAAGTATTTTTTAGACTTATTTTTTAGACTTATCGGTCTTCTGCTGCTGTAGCCTATCCACTTAGAGCAGGGATGTCAAACTCAATTCCCAGGGGGTCTGCAGGTTTTTGTGGTTTCCTTTCAGTCCGCTGACAATTAAGTAAATTAGCCAATCAATGACTTGAATGAACCACAGGTGCTGAGAGCGACCCAAAAACCAGCAGGACTGGAGTTTGACACTTGTAACTTAGAGGTTTTACCTGTTATGTGTTCAGAGATGCTCTTCTGCATACCACTGTTGTAACGTGTGGTTATTTGCATTACCGTCAACTTCGACCAGTCTGGCCCTTCTCCTCTGACCTCCCTCATTTACGAAGCGTTTTTGCCCACAGAACTGCTGCTCACTGGATGTTTTTTGTTTTCTTCCCCATTCTGAAATGCATTTAGTTGCTGCCACATGATTGGCAGATTAAATAATATTTGCATTAACAAACTGGTGCCCAGGACATACAGTTGATTAGACTAAGCAGGAGACAATCCCCCCCTGGAGCAATGCAGGGTTAAGGGCCTTGCTCAACGGCTGCACGGATCTTTGGCTACACCGGGATTTTAACCACCGACCTTGCGGGTCCCAGTCATTTACCTTAACCACTACGCTACAGGCCATCCCTGTGTAAATGTCGCATTCTGTAGTGAAATTCACACAGCCGCCACATTACGCTAGTCTACATAATACATAAAATGGGGAGCTCCAGAGGAAATAATAAACGCTCATAATTACATCCCTTTTAAGTCTGAGCCTTACCACCCCAGTGGACATTTTGTTTTAAAACTGCAGCAAAGTGCGCCTGTGAGAACATAATTGTGGTTCTGCAAATATGTGCTTAGAGGTACATATGTATAAGACCTGAGACTGGACTGCTTAAAACGCATGAGATCTGCTAGGTCAATAACGCCACCAGTTTGCTCAGACAAATACACTATGTATAGGCTAGGATTGTAGGCTTCTTCAGTAAATACGATTTCAGTTCTAGTCTATTATCATTTGTCATCCTTTTTAAACTGTTTTGCAGGACCTGTATATCACCTTTGAGGCTTAGTGGTTGGTGGGGTTGCCTTAATCTCCCTCAGGCTTTGAGGGGATATGAAATTGTTTGTGGAGCAGTTTAACGCTTTAGACACCAGTAATAGCCCAACAGATTACATTACAGTTATTTAACCGACACTTATCCAAAGCAGATCTTAACTGTGGCTTAACCTTCCGGGTCCTAGTCATGTACCTTAGCCGCAGGCTTACGCTACAGGCTGCACATTTTAGATGGTAACATGTTTTTTTTTTTCTTAATTCACAAGGATTTCCTTTTTAAAATGTACTATCATTGAAGGAGTTAACGTATTTCACACACGGATTTGACCCAGGCCTTTGTAGGTCTAACCCTGGAATCCCTCCTCTGCTGTTCTGACTGAGCTCATTGCTGTTCACCTTTAATCCCCCCGATCTACCATCACCTCTGGCCTTAGAAACCTGCAGTTACACTGTCAGGTCTGCTAATCAGGCCACCAACCCCTGTGACCCCAAGGTCAACAGCTGGGTGCAGGGAGCCGGAGAGACGTGGGCTGGGGTGGGGTCCTGTGGGGCCCAGGGTGTTCAACACACAATGAGTCGCTGGAAACAATTACGTTCTTTTAGTGCCTCTGAATGGGCCTGGATATTTCTGGTATTCAGAGGCCATTTTGTTAATTGTGAGTCTGAAACATAACATTCCGAACCCATTACATAGACGCAATAGCAATTTGACGGCTTTTGTAATGCCGATGCCCTGCCATTTCAAAATAAAAGTCTTTAATGGTTTGGTTATTTTTATTATTATTCTCTTTTCATGTTTATTTCAACATGTAGTTGTTGTTGTTGTTGTTGTTGCTTTTAAGAAGCATAATTGTTCACATGAGGTTTTTGAGATGGTGGGTTGCAGGCAATGAAACGCATGTGCTTGTGTTTAGCTTGGATGAAGGAGTATTAAATGTGACAGTACAGAGAACCAACTAGGAACTAAAGGCAGTTTCACGGTATTATCAAGAAATAGCAATATACAGTAGTGTCCTACTGTCAGATTCCTCTAGAGGTACGGTGACTAACACACAGCCCTGCATCTGCTCTTGGTCTCTTTCAATCAGCGCTGAAATTAGCCTAATTATCAATGACATTATATACTCATGGGATTGCATGCAGCACCACTTCTCTGGGACAAGGATTGAAGTGAAATCATACTAATATGTAATAATAATAATTATAATGGTAATATATATTTTTAATTTATTCCATTCCAGTTTGTGGCCCAACACTCAATAAGTAAATAAGCACAAACACAGCTGGTAAGGGGTTGTGATGTATTGCAGTGTTTAGACAGGAGTATAATTAACGGAGTAAAATCTCAATTCGAACAGCAATAAGGAATAGCAGTAGAAGGAAACAATTTGTCCAGCCACGACTAACAACAAAGAGCAACATAAAACACCGTAAAAACAAAACAACAAGTCATTCAAAGGCAGTCTTTACAAGTCTTCTGTGTGCTCTTTAACATAAGTCTATAGATGCCTAAGTCTCTCTAAGGTCCTTTGGCAGAGCATTGCGATGTACAGACCTTTTAAGACTGACATAAAAGCTCAGTTAGCCTAGATATCCTCAGTTAGCCTAGTTTGGCTAGACTGGCTCGACGCTAGCCATCCAGCCTGGCAGCATGTAGCGGTTGTCTAATGTAGCGACATGGCTGCTGTCGATAGCCGCATGTCTGGTCATATTAAGCGCATGAGGCTGTGTGGAGGTGGATGGCAGTTGGCTTCGGGGAGGTTTGACCGTGCCATATGCTCGCCACGCTGGGCGTCAGATGCTGGAACATCTGCTGGGGGAAATTGATGGAGAACTTGAGGGACATTAGGCGCTTGAGTTATCACGGACTGCTGGGGGAAATGTATCGCGCCGTTACCGGGCCCACACTGGCTGATGAATCTGTGATAATTGGTTGATGATCCAACCTAGTTGGTCCTCTGCCAGCGGCCATATTGGCACCGTGTACAACCCTGTAGCTGATCATATATCATGATACAGAAATCCATTACCACCTGCTCTTTGGTTCCGTGTAGCAAAGATATACGCGGTGTCTTGGTGGCGCAGCCTGTAGAGCGCTAACCACATACTCATTGCGAGGCGCGACGTCGGTGGTTCGAATCTAACCGTCCGAAATTTGTCGCATGTCTTTCCCTCTCTCTTGCTCCCAGTCTTCCTGTCTCTCTATACTGTACTGTCCAATGAAGCTAAAAAAGATCTTTTAAAAAAAACAATGATATACATATAAGGGTAAAATGTCTGCTGATGTGTGCTTCAACCCTTTCAGTCTCAAGAGTGCCATATGGCACTGTTGAATGTGTACCTCTTCAACCAATCAAAATACCTGCTATACTATTATTTGGAACCCTATGATATTTTCTCAACCAAAGGCAAACCCCACTTCATATTGGGCTTGGGACTGAAAGGGTCACATGAGGTTAATTTTCGGGTGTTCACTTGCATCCTGTCTGAAATGGACTTAACTGTAAACAAAGTGTTCGAGGCGTTTCACCAGGGGTGTGGTGTGTCCCTTGTGTCTGTCTGTCCGTCTGCCTGCAGTGGCAGGGCGAGACCCAGGAGTTCTGCCCCAACGCCAAGGTGGTCCTGGTGGGCTGCAAGCTGGACATGCGGACGGATGTGAGCACGCTCAGGGAGCTGTCCAAACAGAGGCTGATTCCCGTCACTCACGAACAGGTGAGACAGATCCCGTCACTCACGAACAGGTGAGAGAGATCCCGTCACTCACAAACAGGTGAGACAGATCCGTCACTCACAAACAGGTGAGACAGATCCCGTCACTCACAAACAGGTGAGACAGATCCGTCACTCACAAACAGGTGAGACAGATCCTTTTACGAACTAGCAGGTGAGAGATCCTTTTACTAACGAGCTGGTGAGAAAGATCCTGTCACTAATGAACAAGTGAGAGAGATCTTGTCACTAATGAGCAGGTAAGAGATCCTTTTACTAACGATCAGGTGATTCAGATCCTGTCAGTAATGAGAAGGTGAGAGAGTTCCTGTCACTAATGAGCAGGTGAGAGAGATCCTGGGGGGGGGGGGGGGGGATTTAAGGTGGACAAAAAAAGTCACATATTCTGTTTGGACATTTCTGCTGAATAAAAAACATTTGATCAAAAAGAAAAGTCATGGGGAAAACTTAATGTCATGAAATGCTTATGCTATAAATACGGTATAAATGCAGGCAGCAATGGCCAGGCATTCATAATCTATGATATACACAATGCGAAAGTGTACCAGTGGGACCCGGTCAGCAATGAAATATACATTTTTATTCCTCTAACAAATTACTTTCATAACCCCAAAAAAACTGTGCATAGGTTATAATAGCCGTATTTATAGCAGGACTGCCATTTAAATAATGGAGGTGATTAAACACTGATTTTCTTCACAGGTATTAAGCCATTAAAAAGCTTTATCCAGAGGACTGATATTCATCACGTGAACAGCCATTAAGGAGCAGGGTCAGGGTTTGCTTATTCGTTTGATTTGTGTTTCTTTCTCGGGCCTGAATTATGCAGTTGCTACACGCTGCGCCGCGCCCTCAGGGCAGCGCGTACAGAGCGATGGGAAAGTGAGGATCGTTCCACACACTACATCAGCGGAGGTGTATCCAGGGAGGCTGAAGAGAGAACAATGCTAAAGAAATACGGCGGAAAAAAGAGTGAGCTGGATATCACTATTCCTCACCCGCGCAGGACAAAACAATTAAATCAATACAATAGGTAGTTTTTGTAGTTTTAGCTGCTCGTCATACTTTCTTTGTTTCTGGGTGGATGTTGAAGATTAAGGATAAATATCTGCGATAAACATTACACATTTTTAGTCCCAAGTAAATAGATGCAGTATTTTCTCATGTAGAAAAAAGTGGTTGGTACACAAATTTAGGAAAGTGGGGCTTGAGCCCAGTCTAAATATGAATGATGATTTCATATTAGCTTACATTGCAATTTTATGAAGCTACAAAATATATTAATTGTAGTGCCAAGGTTGGAAGCTGTTTTATACTCATACACATGCTTGGTAAGGGCTGCTTTAAAATGTTCATTTTTCACCAGACCCTTTAATTTTTAGGATGTCTTTGTTTTGGCACGAGTTCAAAAACAGTCTGTGCTTTTCTGTGCTTTGCTGTGACTTTCTCCAGTGTGTTCTCTCTTTCCTTGGTTCCTGGCTCGGCTGCAAGAACAAAATTGGTTAATAACACGGGTGCCTTGTAGGTGTGGCCCATGCTCAAGGGCGTGGCCTCGTGCCTGTAGGCGTGACTCACAGGTGGGCGTGGCCTTGTGCCTGTAGGCGTGGCTCACAGGTGGGCGTGGCCTTGTGCCTGTAGGTGTGGCTCAAGGTGGGCGTGGCCTTGTGCCTGTAGGTGTGGCTCACATGTGGGCGTGGCCTTGTGCCTGTAGGCGTGGCTCACAGGTGGGTGTGGCCTTGTGCCTGTAGGCGTGGCTCACTTATGGGCGTGTCCTTGTGCCTGTAGGCGTGGCTCACTTATGGGCGTGTCCTTGTGCCTGTAGGCGTGGCTCACAGGTGGGCGTGGCCTTGTGCCTGTAGGCGTGGCTCACAGGTGGGCATGTCCCTGCATGCGTGACTCACTCTGGTGGGTGCGGCCATGTCCCAATGGGTGTGGCTAATACACGTGCTATATCGCTGTAGGTGTAGCTCACAAGTGGGTGTGGCCTTGTGCCTGTAGGCGTGCCTCACAGGTGGGCGTGGCTCTTGTGCCTGCAGGCGTGGCTGACATCAGTAGGCGTGGCCATGTGCCCATAGGTGTGGCCAATACAGGTGCTATATCCCTGTAGGCGCGGCTCAGGAAGCCAGACCAAGCCTTGCCACACCTGTCCAGAACATTGTCCACATTGCAGGTTATGGAGGGATTCTGTAAATAATCTGTAAAATTAATCTGAAATATTTTCCTGTTTCCAAACAAAATCCAAAAAGCAGTCTGTGCATTATTAATGATTAAATGAGTTTATACAGTGTGTTTATACACGCCCTGTGTGTTTTATCCTCTGCCGCTGTAGCTCAGCATAATGTCTTCCCTGGGGAATGGCCATCAAAAGTGGAGAGTGGAAAATTCCTCCGCAAATGCAAATTTGATTTGTATTTGGCCAATTTATGAGTTATAAGTGGACAGAAAAATGGACTGTGGTGTGACTATACCATTTGCTTCGGTGTCTATAATCTACGGGGAGAACAGCCGTTCTCTCAATTCATGAATTTTAATCAGCTTTTTGGATCTTCACTTTGGGCACCGCCTGACACCGATTATTAGCTTTTTCCTCCTTTACAAAAGCCTCAAAAACAAAAGGATGTTCACACTCCATTTAGCAAGCTCGCCATTTTGGGGGGGAGGCTTCAGCTGCGAAATAAGCAAGTTAGGGACTGTTTCTTGAAGCTTCTTCAGTTCCAATTTCCCCCAGAATTGCATTACACAATATTGAGGCCATTGTTTTGGCATTTATATCACTTGAACTGATGGGTTTGACAAGGTTCACCACTGGATAACAATCAGATGTAAAGCTGGTGCGAGCAGTTCGTTTTCAGCCAGCTCCGAATTGAATTCTTGTCGTAGTAAGTAGTCACAAACATGAATCCCACAAGCAGTAAAGTCCATCAGAACTGAAAAAGAAACTCGTATTTGATTAACTCCAGACCTTTTATTCGCTCTCGTGCTGCAGCTCCACACACACACATCTGAGCCTTAAACTGTAAATGTACAGCTAATATCAGCAATTTATCCAAACATGGCATATTAATCTTCCCCTCACAAACAATCCGGGCCTTCATTCTTCATTTACACATTTCATCCTGAGCCGTTCATAAACAGCAAAAGTTTCTTCTAAAAGTGAGTTTTGTAACCGAGCACAAATTCAGTGTTCCTATATTTCATATAATTAAACTTGTGAAGGGAGTACTTTAGATTTCAGTGTAATGAATGCATAATAAATGCATAATAAAACATGTATAACTGAATCTCGAGTACAACCAATTAATGTTTTTTTTCTCAGTCAAAAATGAATAAATATTGATAAATAGGACACTTTCCGTTGAAATCCCACACAAGGTTAAAGTTTTTGGCTGTTGTCCACCGTTATCATAGCATTACTTTTTCTATAGTTTTCACAAGTTGGCAACCCTGACCTACTTCTTAACACATTTACTAACATTTATTAATGCTGACTAATCATCAATAAAACATTTGCATGTTGTATAATGCGGTTAATAATTTAGTATTCATTTATAGCTAGAACATATTCTGAGGAGGTACCTCTTTAAAATATGACTCATGTTATGCAACCTGACAAGTATCAGAAATTAGCAAATGAATACAAATCTGTGAATAATTTGTGTGTGTGTGTGTGTGTGTGATTTTTTTAAGTCAAGTGATGTTATTATTGTTTGCAATTTGTCTTTCAGAAGCCGTTCAGAATAGGTCTATTAACTCATCAGAACATGCAGTCATCCTCCAGTCAGATCAGCAAGATTACACTGCCACTCATTTTGTTAGGTCAGAACATCTCAGAACCAATCTATATTGCTTGCTGCTGAATGAGAAATTTACAGAATTACTCCTGCCAAAGGTGCAGCTAATTTTGCCCATTCATTTCTTCCGCACAAAGACTATGTGACAGTTCCAATTAGCATTAGAAGGGCTGGCTGGTGGATCTAATTACAGGAGGTCTTCCTTGCTGTCGCCCCTCTCCGGTTAACCCCTCCCTCTCACTTCCGCACTGATCTGAGAGCTGCAAACAGATTTTGGGCCCTTCCCGTTTGGCCATTCTGCACACTCTTGGAAAGAAACGGGCTCTTTGGCTTGTGTCCATAGAGCAGTGGTGTCCAATTCTATCCTAAAAGGGCCGGCGTGGGTGCAGGTTTTTGTTTTAACCCAGCACTAACACACCTGATTATACTAACGAACTAATCGTGGTCTTTAATCAAGACCTTCATGAGTAGAATCAGCTGTCTTAGTCCTGTGCTAAAACAACAACCTGCACACACACCGGCCCTTTCTGGATAGGATTGGACACCCCTGCCGTAGAGGAACCCACAGGTGCGTAAGCTCCCAGACAAAGAACCGTTTAACTAGATTGGGTTCTTCTATGGAATCACAGGTTCCCCCTCGGGAGTGTATTTGAGCTGCTGATTAGAAAGTTTGACATCTGGGTCTGCTTAAATCATTCTCTTCATGAGCATTGTTCACCAGCTCCGAGCCATCCTGTCGTTCATGCAGTAACAACGCTGAAACGTCTCCTGGAGCAAAAGCCGAATAACCCAGACCTGAGGGGAGCGTGACCCTGTGAACTTGTACTTTGGACCGGTTATCTTCCCGCTCCAGTGTTGTAGAGGCAGTAGTGTTGAATATTTCATAAGGCTGTGGTTCAGCTGCCTCTCTAGAGTGGCTCAGATTCTGTTTGAATGCCGTAAGAGTTTATTGCAGAGCAAGAGTAAAGTACACAGAATCGCTAATGGTAACACGCTGTAATGACTGTAATTTGGGGGGGGGGGTAGAGTTTGTGGGCGTAATGCTAATGGCACTGGACACAAAGGCTAGGTGTTCAGACTATGGGTTTTCACACACTCCAGGGAACGAGATTGTTGAGCTCTGAGAATTACGTTTTTGAGTAGACCTGGGTCAATACATATTTGAAAAAATTAACTGTTTAGATTCTGATAAAATTTGAATGTGCTCCAGTGGATCTCAAGGAATTGAAAAAAAGAAAAAAAAAGAAAATGTTTGCCCTGAATGTTAGTGTCAAATCTCTCCTTTAAAATTGTAAAGGAGAGATTAAAGTAATCTGCAAGATTTTTAGTGGTGGCTAAAGATCGATAGAACCACCGGTGTACCTTACAGTTGATATAAGAATTATGAAGAGCCACTACAGTTTTGTACTGGGGCCATCCTTTCAGAATATATGGGTATACACATTTCACGCATGTGAAAAACAAATATAGATCAAAGATTTGTTTATTTATCGGGCCATTTCCAGTGACAATGTGTTTGGTATTTAAGGGTACAATAGGTAATTTCAGACTTTTAATGGTCAAGAGAGGAATTGCAGCAACAAACACCTTCAAACCACAACTCTGTTTATCCCTCCCCCTTCTCTGTGAACGGGCTGACGTTGAAACGCCATTGGCTGTGGCAATTGGAACCAATTTTCAACCAATGAGCTTGAATTATTGTATAGCTATACGATGTTTTGGTACAGAGTGCCAGCTCGTCAGCTGCATATTTTGAACCCCAAATTTAAGGACTATAAATACAGGCAGAGGGTGAGTCAACATGTCAGTGAGCCTTTTTCCTTTTTTTAATAGCAAGGGATATACAATGGTCTTGTAACAATGTTTTAACATAAAAATCTTACCTATTGTACCTATAACTCTTATTTTAATTGGGGAATATACTGCACTGGTGTCACATGTTTTGTTTCATCTGCATTTCAGACGTCGTAATACTGAAGATGCCTATGTCTCATTCTAGTCTCTGTTAAACTACAGGCTTCACTCTGAATCCATTCTGTACTATGGGGAAAGGTGTGTAGTTTATACCCGAATGGCATTATTGTTGGAGGCAGGGCTCGGTACACTTCATTTTGTTGTCGGCTGAAGTGTTACATGTGTAATGAGGAGTAAGTCTACTACAGATCTTAGAACCATGGTTCCAGCTGGCTGCTCCGTGCAGCAAAAGATTAGTTTTGCCTGATGGACTAAAAACCAAGCTACCCAGCCAAATGAATGAATCACTCCACTCACTTCTCCAGGGGTGACATCACAGTCTGTAGTCATTGAACTTGGCCGCATTCTGTATGCCACACATCAGAAATGAGAGAGATAAATTCTCCTTAAGGTGAGGAACGGCACGTCGCGTCATTTTTGGCTGGAATTCTCCGGAACCCCCACCTCCCCACCTCCCCTTCCTTCCTGACCTCCTTGTGTGCCCTGCAGGGCAGCACCCTGGCCAGGCAGATGGGGGCGGTGGCATACGCAGAGTGCACGTCCAAGGTTTCGGAGAACAGCGTGCGGGACGTGTTCCACATCACCACGCTGGCGTCCATCAGCCGTGCCGGCCGGCCGCAGCTCAAGCGCAGCGACTCCCGCCGCGGCCTCAAGAGGGCGTCGCACCTGCCCGCCCGGACTGAGCACCTGGACGACACGCCCGCCATAAGGAAGGACCGCGCCAAGAGCTGCACGCTCATGTAGAGCGCCCCCCGCTGGCCGAACTGGAGAACCGCGTCCACGCGTGCGGATATGTACGTGTATCGATACAGATGTATATAGATGTGTTGCTGAGGAGATCTATTTATTGTCCGTCTCAATCCCGTTCTTGCACTGCTGAGGAGAAACGGAACGCGCCAAGATGCCAGTCGAGCGACTGAGACTCTTTCTAGATTGTTCTTTTCGTGCCGTTCATTCTTTATTGTTTACATCGTTTTGTGGAGGGGCCGGGTCCGGGCTCCTTCTTGACACAGCCCAAGAGCAGGACTTGTGAAACGGGATGTCCGTGCCTCTTCTGCGTTCTCATTGGATGAAATCCCACGCTGGACTTTTGCGCTCTGATTGGATGTAATCCTCTGCTGTATTTTTACAGTGCTTGTGGGCTGGCTGGCTGGTTTGAGTTTGGGTGACATTAAAAAGGACACAAGAAGGGGTATTAATAGGAGGCTTTACATTTTGGGATTAGGATGTGGATGGAATCAGTGGAATGGAAAGGGGGTAAAAGTGACTTTGAGGAGACAATCCGTGTACAATGCAGAGAAATGACTTGCAATGAAATCCATAAGTATTTGGACAGTGACACATTTGCCGGTGTTCTTTTTTCGGCAAAGTGCAGACTGGCAGCTTTAATTTGATGGTATTCAAATGATCCACTTTGGGTGATCAGGATACGAATTACAGCCCTTTTTATATATATATATAGTTCCCCTATTTTAGGGGACCAAACGTAAGAGGAAGACAATCTTAAATAAAATGTCATGTTTAGTACTTGGTTGCAAATCCATTGAATCAATGACATCTGTGTTTCACAAATGTGGGAGGTGCTTTTTATCCTAAGCAGTTTCTTTCCCCCACACTTTCCTCTTTCCCTCACTTTGGTATCGGTTAACACTTGTCTCATCTGTCCATAAGACTGTATTCCAGAATGGTACAGTTCCTTAAAATGTACATTTTAGCAAACTTTGGCCATTCTTGTTCTTAAGGCTTACTAGTGGTCTTGTGGTGAATCCTCTGAGGTTAAGCTGGTGTAGTCTTCTCTTTATGGTGGTCTTTCACACATCTACACCTACATCTTTCAGAGTTTTCTTGATCTGTTCAACAGGTTAAAAAGGGTTTTCTTCTCACATTTTAACATATTCTTCTGTCATCCACTACAGTGGTTTTCCGTAGTCTACCTGGCTGTTTGCTATTGCTCAATGTTCTTGCTTCTTAACGATGTGTCTAACAGTTGAATTTGACACACCCAAAGTTTTGCCTTTGTCCCTGATTGATTTATTCCGATTTTTCAGTGGCATGAGGGACTGTTTTACTGGCATTGATACTTCTTTGGCCCTCATGTTGAGACAACAGCAACAGGCTCCAAATGCAAATGCCAAACCTAAAATAAACTCTTGGACCTTTTGTTAGCTATTTTGTGCATGAACTACTGATGCAGTGACACACAGCCTACCAAGAAACAGCTGAGCGGCCAATTGTCCAATTACTTTTGGTTCCGTAACTTCCCTAAAACAGGGAAACTATGCATAAGAGGGCTGTAATTCTATCCTACAGTACACAGATCAAGAAATATGGGTGGAAGTACCAAATACCATCAAATAAAAGCTTGTGGTCTGCATTAATTTCAAATCCAATGCCTTGAAGTACAGAGCCAAAACAACACAAATTGTCACTGTCAAATACTTACTGCACTGTATCATACACGAGTGTAAGAATTGAATGTGAAGAAGGGTTAAAATAAAAAAGGACTGCTGGTGTATGTTGAAATTCTAATATAAAGTTTCTCTTTTATGAAGAATATTAGTTGTGGACCCTGGAGGATGTGGTGGGATTGGTCAGTCTCTAAATGGTTCTTGAAACCGCAAGTGCTTTCAAGATATTTCTTAGTATGACTTTTTGTTATTTATGTCTCTTAACTTTGTAAAAAAAAAAAAAAAAAAAACATGTCAGATTTACTTTGTTGAAATAATTATTGGTATTACTTCATAAAGTTTTATTTTGAGGGCTGTTTTTGCAGTATTTTCACTGTATCTGTGCAGAGTGGAAATAAAACAGCGTTGCCCTGGTACACTGGCATAACATCTTTCTTCTTGGTGGCGGACAGAAAAAAGTCCTAAGCTTATAATTATTGATTCATAGTTTTAGTTATTCATTTATTGTTTTAAGTCCCCCCCCCCCCCCCCCCCCCCATATCCAATCCAATCCAATCCAATCCAATCCAGATGGCTTTGGGGGCCAATTGCAGCCAGGAGTGAGACAGGGTGACACGTCATTGGCTGCTACATGACCCAGGGAGGTGGCCGGTGTTTCAATCAGAAGGGTTCTCCCCTCCTCGTCTTGCGAGAGTGATCCAGCGACTCCGTCCGGCCGACTGGGTGCCAGCACCGACCGAGCATCAAGTACGGTACACCGAGTCAGCTGCGCAGCTCAGCTGTTTGACTGCAGAAAAACAAAATGGCTGACCGGTACAGGTATGGCACACACCGGCTAGTCTGTGTCCTCCCGAATCAGCAGTGGATGTTGCTGTTCTGGAAGGGGCCTTTTAAACTCGGCTTTCCACAATGGGAGAGTCAAGATACATTTATCGGTAACACTTTAGGTTACATGAATTGGCATGAATTAATGTAGTTCTTAATTGTCTACTGAAAGGTTAAGCTGTTCAGCTTTGTTTATGTATTCGTACATCATTAATCCATCCTAACAACAACATTAGTCAATGCCAATTGGAATGAGAACAACAGTTAATGTAACTGTTAATGCTTAACAAATTGTTTAATGAATGAATGTTTATCCTATGGTTTGTATACATTTTTAGTTGGGAGTTAAGAAATACATTAATGAAAAACAATGAATTTAATGCTTGATGCATTTGTAAATCCTTCATTCATGTTAACAACTACATTAGTTAATGCCAATTCATGAGACCTTATTATAAAGTGTTACCAACTCATCCGTTCATTTTTTAGAAAGCACCCCTGAAATAATAAAATTGCGTTGAAAAAAAAAAAACTGAATACAGCCAAATCTCTGACATATGAACTAAAAATAAATTTAAAAAACTACACCAGCTTTAACCATTTTTATATTTTATTGAATTCATATACAGTCAGCTCCCTAACGTTTGGGACAGAACTACATTTTTTCATGATTGGGCTCTAACCCCCACAATTTTAGATTTGCAATCAAACAATTCACATTGTGATTCAAATGTGATCTTTTATTAAATGGTATGTTAGTTTCACCATGTAGACATTACAGAACTCATTTGATGGAGCTTCATCCTCCAGCAAGACAATGATCCCAAGCATACTGTGAAAGAAGCAAAGGAGTTTTTCAAAACCAAAAAACTTAAATATTCTTGACTGGCCAAGTCAATTCATTCCATCTGAATCCAACTGAACATCCATTTCATTTGCCAAAAAGAAAACATCCAGTAAGGCAGCTAGCCCCCAAAGCAAACAGGAGCTGAAGATGGCTGCAGTACAGGCCTGGCACAGCATCACCAGAGAAGACACTCAGGATCTGGTAATGTGCATAGACTTCAAGCAGACATTGCATGCAGTGGATATGCAAAAAAGTACTAAACAAGGCTACTTTCATTTACAAACAGTATTGTGCCCTGAAATGGGGGGGTGGTAAAAAAAAGTGCTGTAATTTGTACATGGTGAAACAAATATGTACAAAATAAATACCCTTTAATAAAAGCTACACTTTAAATCTAAAATTGCAGAGTATAGAGCCAAATTAAGAAAACATGTCTTTATCCCAGATGTTATAGAGCTCACTGTCCATATATTATTGTAGTCTTTTGTTGGAATGGGCTACTGTTCATTTTGAAGACATAATCCTCTATTTCAGCTAACATAAGCAATATAAATCAAACCAGTAATAATTGGGATCTCATTAATAAATGCATATTTTTCTTTCGATACATCTCATTTTCATTGACCCTTTGTCCTTTTCTGCCTGTGTGATGTTGTTACCCCTCATCTTTTCATGAACCTTTAACTCTCCCACAGTGCTTTTCTCTCATTGTTCTTTAGCCATAGCTCTGTGACTTTCGCCTTTGCCTAATTGTGATGACATTTAGAATATTAATACAAGTCAAGTGTGGCTTATTTTCATTTTTCATTTTAATGCTTGTATTGCATCAGAGAAAATAAGGGGCTTGATGTGGAGCATGATGTACGCTACTTCCTCTTTCATAGTCTAGTAATTAGTTCGTAACTTAGATTTTCTTCAACCCTTGTGTTGTCTTATGGGTAAGAAATGACCCGCCACTAACACTCCTTAAATTATCTTTTTTTTTCAACTTGAAATTTGATGACAAAGTTTGTGATGAGTGAATGGTTGTTTCTTCATGCAAAATAGATTTGGGGTTTAAAATTCAATTACAGCTGCTTTATTTTAGGGGTTTAGTGAAGGCGGGTCATTTTTTACCCTTAGGACAAGGGGAGTATACAGAATGTTAAGACTACACAAGGGTTACATCATCTCTGCTCATTCTACTGTATATTGACAATTGAATTTGAAATCAAAGTCGGGCTGCGTGCTGGTAGCCTAAGCATGTTCAGGTTTTAAGGCAGTGAAAACCTAAACACGTTAGTGAAAACATAAACACGTTAGTGTTGTCACGACCAGCATCTCCTGAGCCTGTCACAGCTTTGCACTGTCATCACTTCTGATCACCGGTTTCTCCCCCCATTACAAATAAAACAAGCCCGTGTCAGGCCTGTCCCGTCCTGTCCGAACGGCTCCCGCGAGCACACAGAAACCACGGGACGCCGAACACCACGTGAAGGCCAACACGGAGGAAGTGAAGGGTGAAAGCGGCTGTTGGGAATGACTGTGTCAGCAGAGGTTCCCTGTTGCAGAAAAAAATAATATTATTGTACTCCAGTGGTCCCCCTCAGTTCTCAGACAGAACTGTTCAGCAACTAATTGAGTGACAAACTGTAATGGTTAAGGGACAATTAGTTGACTTGATAAGGGAGAGAGTGAAAAGAGGGAACATTAACAATGATAAAAGTTTGAACACAATGAGTAAACAGATGCGCCAATATCTGCCAGGTACACTCCAAACAAGTATGTTTAACTTTTCAATTTAACAAAAAATCATGCAAAACAGGTAATAATAGGTAGAAAATAGATTTAAAACAAACCTTAAGTTGAGTCCTCTGTCATCTGGGAAATAGACATCATGATTGGCAGAATGTCATTCAAGATTTAACAGAAGCGTTCTTACATGGAAAAACGTGGATAATCCCAAATTAGGGGCATTTTTAACCCCTTCATTATCACCCTTTTTTTTGACACAATCTTACATATGACATACCCAAAATAAAATGATTACTATCATTGAACCTTTTTGACTACAGGCATAATCTCCTGAAAGGTAACCCTTTGGACTTTCTTTTCCATGAGTCCATGAGTCAGAACTCTACTAAAACAAAGTCACAGAAGCTCAAATACAGTGAAAGTGGAAGTTTTTTCTCACTAAAAAGATTTTCTGTTTTTGACTGGATACAGATTATTGTAGCTGTGGTTGATGCGCTTAGAATGGAGCCAAGTCAACACTGAACAAATCCCCTTTCAAATTTAAGGACAATATCACCAAAAATACAATGTACAATAATCAAAATAATACCATCTTGTATAGTAATATACAAATACATCCAACTCCCATCAGCAACAAGTCAAACACATTCCATAATTTCACATGCATTATTTATAAGCATACTGAATGATAATAATTTTGAGAATGTATTTAGATGCTCACTGATATAAAATGGGTTCATGTCACTGAAAATGTGAAATTGTGTTGTTAACGGTGTCTTCCACAGAAATATTCACTCAGACGAGAGATTCCTTAGAACACCTCTAAATATAATTTTTTTTTTGATGAACAGTTTTTTGATGAAGCGCAACCAACTCGTGCGTGAATATTGAAAATGCTAGTTAGTCGTCACTTCAATAACATGCAGAATTTTCTTTAGTCTAATCAACTGTACGTCGCTCTGGATATGAGCGTTCGCCAAATGCCATTAATGTAATGTAATGTAATGACAGGCGAGTATGTTTTACAGAGGCTTTTTTTATTCGATCTTTACGGAAACATTGTCCTTGCTGGGAAGGTCACTCTTGCTTTTATTTTATTATGGCTTAACTATTTTATGTCATATATTTGTCTATGCCTCAATGCCAACTAACAGTTCCAATTATATAATTACAATTTTTACCATGTGCTCACCACACATGAACTGAGGTGGAGAGGGAGTAGAATTTTTTTTTTTTTGTCTTGTAATATCTGGGAGATGCTTTTGGCAGGTAGTAAAAGTGGTCAGGTTGGGAATCTGGCCAGGACAGCAGGGAACCCCTTACTGGTGTGTACAAATATTCTGAAAAGTAAAGCAGAATATAATACCTCAATTGGATTAGAGGTGATGGGTGTTGTCAGAACTCTGCAATGGACACATGGTATTTATTTATTTTATTCTATTTTATTTAACTTTTATTTTTTACCAGGAAATAGTCCCATTGAGATTTACATCTCTTTTACAAGTCCTGGCCAAAATGGCTTAAAATCTTGGCTTAAAAACAGATTGTGCATTCACAATCAGGGTAATATTGATTGTGCAAGACAATATACAAACAATTCAGGCTAAAGCAAACATTGAGGTAAACATTGAGGTAAAATGGTGCATAGTGTCCATTGTATCACCAATAAGCAGTTTAAAATTCAGGTAGCAGGCCTTCTCCTTGTGGACCCAGCTCTGACTCAGGTGACTCATCGATAACTATCCGAATGGCATCGAGCAAAAAGATGAACTGCTGTGCGTCTTCTTTGCGATGGGAGTTGGCTGGATAAGCGTTTTTCTGTTTTCATGAAAGTGCATGTGGCTCTCCACTCAAGATGAGCTTCAAGGCTGTGACACACTAATCCTTTTCACTGAACACAAAAAAACATTCAATTGAATGTTCAAAATCAGTCCAACCCATAAGTTATAAGAACTTGGCAGCAAACATTTTAAGGGGACACAGATGCTCCCTAAACTTATAATGTACTAATATTCCAGTCATACATTTCTCCTAGGTCTTACACACAATCCTTCTAGGTCTTACACACAACAATGCTCTCTAGTCCACTGGCCTTCAGTAGCTTCTCCACGGCTGGTGGAAAATGCACTTCTCTGCTGAGTCACTGTTGTATTCCATCGTTCTGAGAATGCCTAGATAACTTGCTAATTGCGAAATAGAATAATTGTTAGATTGCTAATGTTTCTAACAATTGCTAGTCACAGTTGCTAAGAACACTGTGCGTCTTTCACAATGTAATTGATTCTGATCGGCTAATCTGAATAAAAACAAACTAGCAAAACTGGGGACAGCTGAGTAAAACTACAAGATTCTGTAATGTGAAACGCTAAACAGCTGGTCTAACTAACAACATGGCAACTAACAAAACTAGCAACAGCTGAGTAAATCCACAAGGTTTCCTTAATATCTAATACTGACAAGTTAGCTAAAAACAGAAACTGATACTTACACTCTCTAGTCGGACGGCCTACAGCAGCTTCTACGCGCCTGGAGGAAAATTCACTTCTCTAATAAATATAATACATTTACATTGTGTTAAGTAAGCAATATAGCCTGCTTTTGTGTTTGTGTGTCTAGTATACAAGATGCTTAGTACCATACAACACAACCCGAAGAACTTACCACCTTTCTCTCCTGAAACAGAGACCCCTTGTTCTGTCCATGGGTATAGCGTATAACTGGCCTGTATATAGGTGACTGCAGCCAGGGTCATGGATCGGAATGTCAAAGGTATGAACTACGACCAAAAAAAACCCTATTTCTGAATATTTAGTGCTTCTCTTGAGTCTTTTTTGTTTTTGTTTTTTATTTCTCAGTCCAGAAGAAACATTGAGTTTGACACATCTCAAAATTCTGGCCCCAGAATTATTGCTTGCGCATTGCTTAAAGCTTTGTAGTGAAAGTGGGGTGAGGATTTTGGGGTTGCATTCAGTGAGACACACTTAGTCCCAGAAGGGCTGATGATGGGGGAACTGAGAATCTGGGTTAAAGCTCGTCAGGCTCCAGAAAGCCTATCGTGTCAGAGACTTGTGGGAGTTGACCTGAAAGTGGAGAGGGACAGCATGGGGGGTCTTAATGTTAATACACAGTGAAGTCTCCGCTGAAGGGTTAGGGGAGTCCCTCAAAACAAAGTCAGTCGTGCGATAAGGATGAAGGCCAGCTACACTATTTTGCAGCACAAATGAGTCATGCAGCAACATGGAGCAACATTCAGCAGGTTGCATTTTAGATCCGATAGAATTCGGACGTTAATAGAGTGATGGGTTACTGCGTGTTTGGTAATCCAGGCATGAAAGTCACTCTTAATTTGTACTTTTTTCCAACGACAGTGTACGGGAATTTTTACGAGAGCTTTGATCGCACAAGGACAGGGTAACACCCGACTGATCTCCCATCACCGATCTCCCATCTCCACTGGTTAAGATCGACGGTATAATGGATTCCACCAGTTTCAGGCAATTTTGGCTGACAACCTGGTTGCCTCTACCACAAGGCTGAGACATGGCTGTAGGTGGACCTTCCAGCAAGACAGTGACCCAAAGCATACATCAGGCGCCAGACCTTAATCCAGTTGAAAACCTGTGGGCTGAACTGAGGATGAGTGCAAGGTAGTTGATAAGTCCAAACCAAAGAATGTGAAAGATCTTGCAAGGATCTGCATGGCCCAAAATAGTCAAGCATTACAAGACTATCCTTGCCAGAAGTGGATGCACAAAGTACTAAACCAGGGGTGCCAATAATTATCGAACCTTGATTTTGAGGAAATATTTTTTTGTAAATTAATGTTTGATTTTGGTTGGTTCCATTGAAACATGAATAAAGTACAATATTCTTCACATGTTGACATTTTCGAGTTTCTCAATAATTATATTGGGCTTTTTTTTATAAAGCATTTTTTGTGCATTTCCGCACAGGGGTGTCAATATTTCTGGAGCCCGCTAATACATACACTCACTGAGCACTTTAGGTAGACCTGTACACCAGCTTGTTAATGCAAATATTTGATCAGTCAATCATGTGGCAGCAACTAAATGCATAAAAGCACGCAGATGTGAGCAAGAGGTTCAGCTGTTTTTCAGACTGAATATCAGAACGAGGAAGAAATGTGATCTAAGTTACTTTGACCATGGAATAATTGCTGTTGCTAGACAGCGTGGTTTGAGTATCATAGAAACTGCTGATTTCTTGGGATTTTCATGCACAACAATCTCTAGAGTTTGCAGAGAATGCTGCGAAAAACAAAAAACATCTAGTGAGCAGCAGTTCTGCATTCAGAAATGCTTTGTTAATGAGAGATGTCAGAGGAGAATGGCCAGACTGGTCAAAGCTGACAGGAAGGTGACAGTAATGCAAATAACCACACATTACAACGGTGGTATGCAGAAGAGCATCATTAAGCACTAAAAAATAACTCACCCCACAGCGATGAATGAAGTAGCTCTACTGCTATTAATAAAAATAAAGCTCTCTTCGTATAGGCCAACAGGAAATAGCAGACAAACAGACCATAAAAACTACATTGCTCCGATCAGTACAAAAAGTAGACAAATTTTGCAATGAACGGCATTAAACCTTAAACATAAATGAATTTCTCACTCTAGCCTAATTCCATTTCAACATAGAAAACTGGTAAAATGGACTCGAGGGACCATGGAAGAATTAAAATAGACTCAGTCTTCTGACTGAAGACTCGTCTAGAAACTTCATCTGCAGAAAATATCCCAGCCTTGTTGTGGTGCATACTAAGACAAAAACTGATGTCAGCCGATCGAAAAGAGGACCTGTCATATATGTTACCTGTTCTACCATTTGGTAGGCTACAACTAATAATAATAATAATAATAATAATAATAATAATAATAAGGATAACATGAGACCCGGGAGAATTATTATAATTTATTATAATGACGTAAGCATGTAACACAATGGGGCGTGATGGTATCTCACAAGGGACAAATTTAGGCTGTCAATACACACCAGGATCCATTCCACCTGTACCCTCTGAATTCTGGAGCGGAGAAAGATGCCACCTAGACACTGTATTCTGGTATCCTGGGTCAAGTAGATTGTTGTGTCTTGTAATATCCACCCGGATTCCAGTGCACTTGGGCTTATCTACCTCAGACACACAGCTTTGTCAGGGCATAATTAATTTCTGCCTGCTTGACTGCTACCTGACACTCATGGGAGGGGAGGAGGCGGGGGGGGTATGTCCAAACCTCGCACAGAATTAGCAGAAAGGGTGGGGTGTCTGGAAGGGATTTGGCACACAGTGACCTCACCACGCATCTGCTCCGTCTGGGTCTGGGGGGGAGAGCGGGGGGGTGCGGGGTGTGTGCTGAGAGCGACTATTTACAGTTTATTTGTAAAAGCTCCCTGATCCGCGGAGGCTGTGTCCGTCTGAAGAGAACTGACTACAGACACCCAAACAAGCGGAGAACACAAGACGCTGCCGTCGACAATAACAACAATTACCAGAAGAGACACAACATCATGGGCCAACAACAGTGGAACAGTAAAACAAAACAGGAGAGCACTTTTTTTTTTTTAAAACAGAGTATTCAGCAAAAGGTCAGACAAAACACCGCGGCGGAGTAATGGGAGGTCTGTCGCATCTGCACAGACACACAGGGCTCGGCTGAATGGCCGACATCAGCTGGCTGGTTATTAGACAATGAGCTATGAGTCAGACGCGAAAGGCAACAAAACAACAAAAATCTAAATCCTTGAACGCGCACTCTCAATTAGCCAGGCTGTCAAGTGAAAATGAGTCTGGGTAGGTAGGTGACCCTGTACCTCATTCACATGAACACAGCCCCTCCCTGTGTGTGTGACAAACAGCTCCTCTAATAAACCAATTTATTCCTTCTGCAATGGCAGAGCTGTAGAGTGACACAAAGCCGATGAACTGTCTCTAATCAAGAATGGAAGCCATAGCGCATTCTAGCCAGGAACACATACTCACGCAGCGCCATCAAATTACTTTCATTCCCAAACCCTCGTTGGTACTGTATTTAGTTTGGCTAGGTAAGCGGTTTGTCCATACATTTGTGTGTTGCGGTATTACGATTTAAAAAACAAAACAAAAAAACCCCCAAAAAAACTAATAGGCCCTGGTCCTTATCTTTGTTGTGTGGGTAGCAGTTGAAATTGTACCTCCCTCTAGGGTCTTTCAGCGCACTTATCCCAGGTTATGGGTATGCACTTTGCACTTTGTTGTATGTCGCTCTGGATAAGACTGTCTGCCAAATGCCATGCTCCAATGTAATGTAATGTAATGTAATATTTAGCTTCAGGTTTTGCTTGAGGAATTAGGCCTTTTCTGGAACAGGTTGCTTTTGCTTCCCTCGTGTTCTTCCTAGTGTTTGCCGGTTTGACGGACACTCCCAGCTGCCCTTCCCCCATTACTTATTCTCACTTCCAATCAGATGGAGGAATTGCGGAGGACTATGCCCTAGGCCCTGCGCTAACCAGGCTCTCTCACCCGCAGGCTTTGGCCGAGTGCGTTCGGTTAGCATCGCAAACAGATTTAGCTTCAGCGCCGGAGCTTAGTCAGCAAGCTCCGGGAAAAGCCGAAGGAGCTGGCACTGCCTCAAGAGAGGGTAATATTGCTTGCAGACATCAGAGTAAGAGATTGTGCCCACTCTGGCACGGTAACCCGTCTCGGGGAAATATCAGATCGCCCCGGTCTGAAGACGGGCTCAGCGGGGAAACCTGTCTGAAGCAGATGAAGCAGAATGATTTATCTGTGATACAGAGGGCAAACAAACCAGCCCCCTCGGTGTTCACCTGCTCTGCAGCCCTGCAGACTCACAGCCCTCATAAAAGTGCTTGTCCGCTCAGCTGTGTTTGACATCTCAGATGTGATAAGCAGTACTGACATCCATTAATTGCATAGACAGGATTACAACAAACAGCACAGAAGCAGATAACTTCCATTTACTCCAGGCTAGCAGTATGCTTTGTTGGTGTGAGAGCACTGTACGAGTGTGTGTGTGTGTGTGTGTGTGTGGGTGCACGTGTGCGTGTGCGCGTGTGTGTGTGCGCTAGTCTGAGACCACTAGTGAAAATGCTTCTATTTTGCATTCATTTCTAATTTAATACAAATGTTTTCATTACTAATTATATTATCAGCATAACAGTTTGAGTGAATAGTTGAATCTTTGAAATTAATTTCAGAATTTCTTAGTATTGGGAATGTCCACCTTTCGCGTTAATGGCAACATGCACTCCAGCTGCCACGGACACCACAAATTTGTGCAAAACCTGATGATCCATGTTATCCCAGCATTATTTGATGTTCCAAATAGCCTTTTGCAATGTTACTAAATGCTTGCCCAGTTGTCAGTCTTCAAGTGCCCCGATAAATGTGGATTGTACAGCATTCCTTTCTCTTTGGTCTCCGAGTAGCTCTTGCAAAGCTTTGTAGTGACTTTCATTTGTTTAAATTTTTTCAAAATCCTAAAACTTAAGTGTTTATTTCCAGGATTACATGAACCACCACCCCACTGTGTGACTATGGGTTTGGGTCAGTTTCTGCATGCATGTGTGTGTGTGGCTGTGGCTGTGGCTGTGTGTGTGTGGCTGTGGCTGTGGCTGTGCATGCGGGTATTCATAGCTGTTAGGTTGACGAGCTATAATGTCCTGCCTTCCATCTTTCCTTTCATGTGTTCACAGAATGCTTACTGGATGCCGTCCTTTTTGATTTATTATCAATTATAATGCAGCAGTAGCTGAAAGGCGAAACCTAGCTTTAGAGGATCCCCCCTGCCACTTTATAACAGTGCGCCTCAGTGTTACAGTTGTGGCGGTACTGATTACCGAGTTTCCGCTGATCAGGAAGAAGCCTGAGAACCAGTTCCCAGCCACATAAAATACAGGAAACGAGGAAAGTCTCAGAAGTATAATTGACAAGTATCTTGTGATAACTCAACTTTTATAACTTTTAGATTTTTTCAAAGAATTTTCCATCAGTTCTCTGGCACAAAGATTCCCAAGAAATGTCATTAGACGGGAAACTCTGGTTCATGTTTAAAAATGAATAGTCAACTAGATTCTTCTTCAATCACCACTGAACCGTGATTTTTTTTTCTCTTTGGGAAGTATTGAAGCACTGTGGTCTGAAAACATGTCTGCCCCTCACAGAAAAATGCTAGAAAGAGTGCAGGCCCTTGCATGAATGCGCACTAGAATTCTTGGCAATCCAGTCATTACATTTCAAGACATGTTTGGCCTGATGTTGGTGCTAGAGGAAGGGTCATGGGCTTAGCAAAATCAAAAGGTTTCTTCCTCTTTGAAACAAATATCTGCACAGCAAGTTTCACGCCAATTCGGCCATTACTTTTTAAGATATATCAAACTGTTTGGCCTGATGGAGGCACGAGAGAAAATAGGGTTCTTCCTCTGAGGAACATGAATGTGCATGGCACATAATTACACATCCTCTTTGGCGGAGATAAATACCCAAACCTTGCCATGGTGTTAATATTGATAAGCCTGTCATTGTTAAATTACACTGCATTGCTGCTACTATCAGTAAGGAATCATTCCTTCAGTTTGGTTCATTGAATGTGAACTCTATCCCTCCTTAAGTGGCGTTTGTTAACAGATTAATCATGTATTATGACATTACTGTGCTACCGTACATTTGGCTGAAACTGATGAAAATGATTGTTGTGCTTAATGAAGCATCTCCTATGGGTTCCTTAAGCATTTAGATGTTACATCCATCAGGCAGAGGTGGTGGAGTTGCAGCTATTTGTCAGTCTATCAGTCCACCTTGTGTTTAATTGTTTAAGTCTGGAAATATGTTTTCCTCACTTGGTGTCAGTGTATATGCAGGTGAGGCCATATTCTGTTTTCCTAACTTTCTATTGTTTCTATTATATTTTGTTGTCTCCAGGGACCACATAGTGATAGGTGATTTCAGCATAACAGATTCAGATAACAATCCCTTAATACAAATGACAGTTGCTATTTTATCATTTTATTACTGTACAGATAATATTTACACAGAATGTTTCTGGGCTAGCTGAGTAGTCCTCCATGGCATTCAGGTTGTGAAGCTCACCAATGCTTCTCAAAATCCTGTGTTTTCAGATAAATTATGCAACATCTAATGGGAGGGGCTATATAAAGCCCCGCCCCCTCACATGATGCTTGGGTCTAATGGGAGGGGCTATATAAAGCCCCGCCCCCTCACATGATGCTTGGGTCTAATGGGAGGGGCTATATAAAGCTCTGCCCCCTCGCATGATGCTTGGGTCCAATGGGAGGGGCTATATAAAGCTCTGCCCCCTCACATGATGCTTGGGTCCAATGGGAGGGGCTATATAAAGCTCTGCCCCCTCACATGATGCTTGGGTCCAATGGGAGGGGCTATATAAAGCCCCGCCCCCTCACATGATGCTTGGGTCTAATGGGAGGGGCTATATAAAGCCCCGCCCCTTCACATGATGCTTGGGTCTAATGGGAGGGGCTGTATAAAGCACCACCCCCTCACATGATGCTTGGGTCCAATGGGAGGGGCTATATACAGCCCGCCCCCTCACATGATGCTTGGGTCCAATGGGAGGGGCTATATACAGCCCCGCCCCCTCACATGATGTTTGGGTCTAATGGGAGGGGCTGTATAAAGCACCACCCGTACCTGTTCAGGCCCTTGCTCATTTTGCGCACTCTGCTATGCTGCCTGCTAGCAGCTGTGGCATCTGCCCTGACGCAGTCATACGCAGCTGCCCTGCTACCTGGTTCATCCTGCACGCTAAAGCCATTGCGCTGCCTGGCTCTTTCTGCTGCACTTGCCTGTTTTGGAGTGCTGCCATTGCCCATATTGCATGCTATTGCCACTTTTTAGAGCTGCTTTTGCTCGTATTATCCTGCGTATTCCTAACCAGAATCATAGCTTGTTGCTAAACCCTTTGAAGAATTTCATGAATAAGCTCCCATGGGCACTGATTATCTATCATTAGTTCAGTTGACGAAACAGCTTGTACGTAACATAATTCATATTACAGTCACTTGGCAGACTCTCTTATTCAGAACAATGTACAGACATCAGTGTACAACTCTCAGGGATACAAAACTGCAGTATCAATAAGGCACAGACGCCCACTAATAACCAATGAGTGTATTATTAACCTAACAAACAATTTTGGGCGGACAGATATATGCTCGGATTTCAACCTGAAATTACCGCCTAAAAAGTAGCCTAGCGTTAATAATAGATATTGTACTCAATAAATATGTTAACAACTATAATTTATTCTGGTCCTGTCATGCATGCATTTTTTAACCGTTGAAATCCGAGCTAAAAAGAAGCCAAGCCTAGCTTGACCTGATCTGTCCCAGTCAGTCAATTTCTCACTGGGAACCTCAAAACCAACTGTATAAGCATGTCTGATCTGAGACCATCTCAAATGGGCAAAGAAATGCTCCCTCTGCTAGGCCAGCGCACTCTCGCAATCATTAGCACATTCCTATTAATAGTCTTTGAAAGTGGCTGGTATTAAGCCAAAAACATAACCTTGATCCTGATCATTTGAAAAACTGTTGAGATATCTCAAACCTCCCTTTAGTATTGCAAATACTAGAGATTGGCATTGATAAGCAACTCTGTGCCTATTTTAGTTCTGCCATCTCTGCTCCTGGCAGGATTTCAGTGCTTCTCGACCCAAGTGCAACTTTGATACTGAATCATGAGATCCTATTGGACTGGCACTTTCCTAGTTTATATAATACTTATGCGGTAAAACCCAATTTTATCAAGAACTGTCTGATCTCTCAAATGTGAAATACGGTGATAAGGCCATTTTTCTTTTCACTTTATAGACGTTATCGCTGAGTATATTTCAGTGAACCCAGGTGAAGCACTGCAGATGTCAGTTAGAGCCACATCATGCTGATGTAATGGCTGGGGTGAAAATGGAAATGTTCTTGGGCCCGAAAACCAAGATATAATTGAAACTTTTCTTTAAACATTACAGTGAAATGTGGTTGGCGTTGACCATTGGTCTATCATTGTATGCCTAAATGAAATACCTCTCAAGTGCGGGTGGCCTGTAGTGTAGTGGTTAAGGTACATGACTGGGACCCGCATGGTTGGTGGTTCGATCCCGGGTGTAGCCACAATAAAATCCACACAGCTGTTGGGCCTTTGAGCAAGGCCCTTGACCCTACATTGCTCCAGGGGAGGATTGTCTCCTGCTTAGTTGAATCAACTGTATGTCACTCTGGATAAGAGCGTCTGCCAAAATGCCATTAATGGAATGAGTGGATTTTCACTTGTCGAATATTTTAACTAGGTATTTCTTATTATTTGGGGATGCATGCTGAAATAACGTTTCAGCAAAAGAAAGGGCGTCGTCACACCCTGATTGGCCAAGACGGGAATGCACCAGGCTGTTCTCAATTACCAGTTAAGGGCCAGTTCCCACACCCTCAGCTGCAGGTGAATCAAATCATCCTCCAATCAACCCAGTGGAAGTTTACTCTGCTGCAAACCGAAATCGAAATTGAGGAAAAAAATCCAGAAGTAAACAAAATAACTCACCAAAGGAACTCAGTCCATGCTGGGTTACTGCAATGCCCTGTTATCTGGTTGCTGTAATATTTCATTAAAAATTGTCCAGCTGCTACAAAATGCACCTGCTTGTACTTCGACAAGAACAAAGAAGCGTGAACAAATTACCCCACTGTTAACATCACTGCACTGGCTACCAATTTAGTACAGTCCAATCTAGGCTGACTTTGAAGTTGTGCTTCTTTAGGAACATTGCATGCTACTGCTACCACTGCTACCATTCTAAAACCTCTTGATGCCGTCTATCACAGTGCCTTGCGCTTCATTACTGGGGATGGATACCGCACTCACCATTGTGTACTTTACGATAAAGTTGGATGGCCCTCCTTAGCAAAAAGAAGAGTGGCACTACATTGTGTTTATATATGAGACCCTTATCATGAAACTTCCCCCTTACCTCTCGACTTTAATCACGCCGAAGGCCAATAACTACTCCACAAGATCGGATTATTGGATTTTAGACACACCACGCATGAAAACAATGTTTGATCAGTTTAAATTATTTGCCCCTTTTATCTGGAATTGTTTTCAAGATGCAGAATTGCATAAGAGAACATCCCTCATCCTGTTAAATAATTTAAAATATTTGTATACTGATTTTTTTAATTCTGTATGCAAATGCTTTGATTGTATGCTATTTGTTAATTATGACATTTGCCTGAACTGTATCTGTCTGTCTCTATGCCTGTATGTGTTTTTTTATGTATATACTATTATGTATATACAGTTGTGTTCAAATAAATAGCAGTGTGTTAAAAAAGGGAATAAGGTGTCAATATTTTTTAATAGCTTTTTGTTCCATATTTAAAATGTAGTGGAAACATTACACATTCAATTCCAAATCAAAGCATTAACACATTTTATCAAGTCTGTGCTATTCTTTTACAGGAAGCAAAGAAAAGGAATATGAATCTGGCAGTGTCGACTTCAAACTCTCTTCAAACTATTTAACTTCACTATAAATTACTGAATAACCATTGTTTTTGATAACTGCAGCGCATCTGTGTTGCATCGAGTCAATCAACTTCTGGCACCACAGTTCCTGTGAATTTTTGGCTTTTGCTGCATTTTTATGTCAGCCCACAAGTTGTCAATGGGGTTGAGGTCGGGGGATTGAGCCGGCCACTCCATTACCTCAACCAAGATGTTGCTCACTTACTTGCTCGTATTTGGGGTCGTTGTCTTGTTGAAACATCCATTTCAGGGACATTTGTCACATTTTATGCTTGTCATGTCATGTTTCATGTTTAGTTATTGTCTTAGTTATTTTATTGTCATGTCACGTATTATGTTAGTCTAGTCTTGCCACGTTTTTATGTTTTATTTGTTGTTACATTTCATTTTCATGTCATGTTGGAAAAATGGTGCTTTACAGTGGCTTCTTGCTGATAGCTTCGCTTCGATCAAACATCTTCTGACTGAAACAGCACTTACAGGTAATTGTAGATCATTTTTGATCTTTCTGGAGCTGATGAATGGCTGAATCTTTGCCATTCTGACTATTCTTTGATCAGTTTTAACAGTTGCTTATTTCCTTCCACTTGTTTCATTTTAGCTGAGCATCCTATAATTTGCTGCACTTCTTTATGTTTTCCCTCTCAAATCAACTTTTTATTCAAATGATATTGTTCCTCCGAACAACGTTTGGAATGGCCCATTTTACTTAGCAATTCAGAAGGAAATATATTTTATAACAATGTGTGAAACATTTGCTTCCCTTCTTCCTTAATAAAGGGCAATGAATGACACCTGTTTTTTCACAGAATTAATTCTCTAATTAAACTCCACACTGCTATTATTTTGAAAATGCCCCTTTCAATGAATGAGTCAATTACTCAGAACAAGCAGCGTGCATGTCATGACAGTTGGGTCTGTTGTTTTTCTATTACACTACTACATCTACAAGTATTTGCCATGCAGAAATATTACTACTACTAAAAACAGTGGTTCATCAGGTTACTGATGTTGTACTGCTATTTTCTTGAACACAACTGTAGGTTTCTACTTTACAAACCTACAAGGTTACTTCATTCTTAAAGTGCAGGTTATCCCGCCAAACCCTAAAGTACTTGACAGTGTAAGGGAGCAGGATTGGAGGTCCAAACGCAACAGAGTTGTGTTCTACAAGTTACTCACAAGACGTGAGATAACCACAGAATTTTTTGAGACCAGGGACACGCCCCAGAGGAGGAAGGGGTAAAGAATAAAGGGACTTAATAACTCCCAGGCAATTAGCCAACGAAGAAAACAACCATAATAACCGGTCGACAATTTTAATCTGAGAATTGTGAGGAAAAACTATGACCTAGGTAACCTATGCAAACTGCGCCAGGGAGGAAAACTGTGCAGGCTCCCAACTGCGATCAAGCATACCTAAAACCGCGAAAGGCAAAGTAAACTCAACGCACTAACACAAATACATTTATTCAAGCAAATACACAAGCAGCACTGAGGGACTCCCACGTAGAGCCCTGGGCTAACCGAGAGGGTTAAAAATAAAACGTGAAAGTGAAGACTATCCTCATTACCCTAAACTGACAGAGAATTGCTATGTGTTTAGCTCCCATAGACTCCATCAGAATAGGTAATAAAGAATAGTCAGTCACACCTCACAGAATGCACAAATGAATATAAAATAACGTGCTATGACGAATACAACAAACAAGCCCCGATTCAAAGAGAAACAGGGCTTAAATAGACAGGCACGTACCTAGCCTTGGTCAGTCATCCGATCCCATGCGGCAGGCAATTATAATCATTCATCAGCACGAGGGCATAGATTACCGAATCACCATTCATTGCCAAAGTGGAATCCATTACCAAGATAGGCCAGACTGCGACAATGGCGTGATCTAGCAGTGCAAAAAGGTAATGCCTGGAAAACCTAGCCGAGTGCCTACCAGAACCATGACAGACAGGTGGTATCCTATGGAATTTGCATCCAAATCGTCAGGCATGGGGTGACGTATGAGAATCAGCCCACACTCCATATCTGAATCCACATGAAAACTTTTATTATGAAGCCTAATCATTTATAGTGTAAACACAACTCTCAACAGCTGCAACCCCATTTTTACAGGCAGGCTATTGGGGGATAGGTAAGGTTCCTGCCATTTTCATGCCTGCGTGGACTCTGTAAACCTGTGCTATGGGACGCACCAGGCGGAATTCATACTTGGCCTTAATTCTTTCTCTCTAATCCCTTATCTTTGTCTTCTGCAGAGCTAGACCTGTACTTTCCTCTAGGGTCCTGAACCTACTTGTTCCTGGGTTTGAGTTGCACTTCATTGTATGCCGCTCTGGATAAGAGCGTCTGCTAAATGCCTTTCATGTAAGGTAATGTAATGCAGACCTTCTTAATTGTTAATTTTTATTTCCTTCCCCCTGGCAATGGTGCATCTGCCCGATTTTCCAAACCATTAACTCTCTTGTCCGTTGCTCCAGCCTGCCACCCCACCCCAAAATGGCCACCTCAGGGTGGTTCACACAACCGGTCTTGAACCGGTCAGATGGACTGATAATCAACCTGACCCACATCCTGAGTTGTCCTGCTATGGACTCTGGGTGCTCCCAGTCAAGGGTCCTTCTGTCAAGCGTATTACGACACATTTGTTGTGAAATGAACTATATAACAGGGGCGTGTCCACAGGAATGGTCAGGGCTAGCAAAGGCCACCTCTGAAATCTGATTGTCCACCCAAACCATGAGCTATGATTGGCAAATCAGGTGGAGGAGGGACATTCTAGCCACACTGCAAAAAAATTATCTTAACAAGTGTTTTAGTATTGTAATGAGACATAAAATCTTAGTTGTTTCAAGAAATATTTGCTTGTTTTAAGTTACCGTTTACTCGACAAGTGGAATTTCATGACCCCATTGGCAATATTTTGCTTATTTAGCAAATAAGTAATATAAATATTAATATCAAAGTCTAAATAAAAGGCTAAAATGCTTGTTGAGATTGACTTTCTTTTTTTTTTTGCAGAATTTTCTTTTATACTTTTATTAAAATATATATATATATATACCTATTAAGACTGTACAAGGGCAATAACTGCTTTGTTATTGTGAAATGGTACCTAACCTAGATATGATAACTTATGATAATATCTTTTATTGTAAATACTTAAAGGTATTTATCATGGGTGTCAGATATCCCCATTCCTCTACCTGATAGCAACAACATTTTATATTTTAGATAAACCAAGGCCCCCCTGTTAGAATTCATTGCAATGAAATAAAGATATCCCAGTTGGCTGACAATACCATCATATTCTTAAGAAACGGTCATGAAATACAAGTAGCACTTTCATACAGTTGAAAAGTTTGCAATGATCTCTGGGTTAAATTTCAAGAAAATGTGTGATAATACCTCTGAAGCATGCATTCTTCACAGAGCTCTGTAATATCCCAGTAAAGGATACTCTAACATTTGGGAATCCAAATTAAAGATAAAGAAAGAATGAGTCATCTAATCTTTGGTCCAGTAGACTGTTATAAAGAGTAAATGTAATTCCAGGTTAGACAGAGACTTGTCTTTGCGAGGTAGAGTATTATTTTCAAAGGCAGTGGGTCTCTAGAGCGTCTTCCTTTCCTCTTGCTTGGACTGCATTTCATTTTGCACATCATCAGATAAAAATGTACAGTGTACAAGTTCTATGGAAAAAATAGACACCTATGATTATGTTCTCACAAATAAAATATATCAGTGGCCCAGTACCTTGCTGATATTAATTGAAGCTTATTTTACCCTAAAAAGTCTTCAGTTTGAGCATTCAGTTTTTCAAAAAGAAAAAAAAGTCAAGTTTCAAGAGGAGTATAAGCCTCATTTTGTAATTTCACACAACAGGCCATCATAGCAAGGGGCTGAATGCTTCTGCAATCACTATCATTCCGAATATAATTTTTAAAAAGAGTTGGTGGATTAAGTTCAAAATTTCACAAAGCCCTCAGAATGCAAATGAGCTTCATTTAAAA